>NC_081376.1:53624278-53924278 GCF_030684315.1 Stegostoma tigrinum | reverse complement strand
GCATCTGCAGTTCCCATTATCTCAGGTAGATTATAGTAATCCTGACTTTCTTCAGAGATTAATAATGACACTCACTAGAGTTATAACATCAGCAAAACAAATAATACATCTCTTGCAAAGTGATCGCAGTAAAGTTGATACATGCTCGAGGTCTAATGGCTTCTATTTAATGATTTAAAGAAACAGGGTGAGAGGAATACTGCAACAATAATCTTCCAGCTCTCTCAATTTAGGAACTGCCCCTTTAGATGCATTATAATAATACAATACAGCACTGGAACAGAACGTCTGACCCATCAAGCCTGCGCTCATTCCCAGTCCCTATTGAGACCCACTAATTATTTCCCTTACAGGGTATCTATCCCTCTGTTTGCCTCCCATTCAGGTGTCTATCAAGATACGCCTTAAACATTTTGAACATGCCTGCTTCCACTACCTCCACTCGCACCCACCAGCCTCTGTGTGAAAAATTATCCCTGCACTTTTCCCCTAACCTTTCCCCCTCTCACTTTGAACCTGTGCCCTCCTGTACTTGACCTTTCCACCCTGAGAAAAAGTCTGTGACTATCCACCCTCTCAATGCCTCTCATAATTTTGTAGACCTCTATCAGATTGCTCCTCAACCTCTGTCTTTCCAATGAAAACAATCTGAATTTATCCAACCTGTCCTCATAGCTAAAACCCTCCAGACCAGGAAACATCCCGGTAAACCTCCTCTGCACCCTCTCCAAAGCATCCACATCCTTCTGATAGTGTGGTGACCAGATCTGCACACAATATTTCAAATGTGGCCAAATCAAAGTTTTGTACAGCTGTAAAACAACTTGCCAATTTTTATATTCGATGCTCCAGCTGATGAAGGCAAATGTGCAGCATACCTTCTTGACCACTGTATCCACCTGTGTAAGATAACAAAGTGTGGAGCTGGATGAACACAGCAGGCCAAGCAGCATCTCAGGAGCACAAAAGCTGACGTTTCAGCCTAGACCCTTCATCAGAGCTTGTATCCACCTGTGTTGCTACTTTCAGGGATCTGTGGACCTGCATGTCCAGATCCCTCAATGTCAGCGCTCCTAAGGGTTCTCCCATTTATTGTACAATTCACACCTGAATTTGATCTTCCAAAATGCGTCACCTCAAACTGGTCTGGATTAAACTTCATAGACGTTTATAGGTACCATCAAGTGAGTGAAAACTGTGTTCTACTTGCAGTAATAATGACATTAACCTTTCATTATGTAGTGCATTGTATTCCCTAAAGCTGAAGCTTCTTATATCATCTTCATTTGTCCTGGATTCAAATGGCTGCTGTCACTTGTAGTATCATAGAGGCATACAGCAGCTCCTGTTGTGGGGCATTGGTTGTGTCATAAGAACAGGAGCATGGGTAGGCCATCTGTCCCATCCAACCATGCCCTGCCATTCAATAAGTTCATGGCTGAATTTTTTATGGACTCAGTTTCACTTACCCACCCTCTCACCATAACCCTTAATTCCTTTACTGTTCAAAAATCTATCTATCTTTGACTTAAAAACATTCAACAAGGTAGCCTCAGTTGTTTCAGGGTATTCCACATATTCACACTCCTTGGGGTGAAGAAGCTCTTCCTTGACTTAGTTACAAATCTGCTCGTCCTTATTTCCAGGCTATGCCACATGTTCTAGTTTCACCTTCCGGAGTGGGGACGTGTGTGTCTAATTTAACATGACCATTCCACCTAACTTGCACTGTGGGAGGAAACCAGAATAACCCAACACTGACACAGGGCGAACATACAAATTCCCCACAGACAGCCACCCGCGGGTGGAATCAAACCCGAGCCCCTGGCCCCTGTGAGGCAGCAGTGCTAACCACTGAGCCACTGTGCTGTCTGCATGGTAAGCTGTTTGAAAACTGAAAGCCTTAAGAAAGTTGATGTCGTGACTGTAGAAAGTGAGCCTGGGTAATTAAAAAGGGAAATTAAGGAAATGGAAAAAATAAACTGGTAATTTGCATCAGTTTTTACTGTACAGGTTACAAGGGACAACTCCAAAATAGCTGTAAAACAGGAAATGTAAACTGAGAGAAGCTGCAGAAAATTATAATCACTGGAGAAGTGGTGCTGACTAAATTGTTGGAATGGTGCTGCTAAGTCCGTGTGTCTGATAAACATCATCCTAAAGCATTAGAACCACCAAATCCCAGAAACACTGTAGCACAGGAAGTAGCCATTCAGCTCATCATGTCTGTATGAGTCGAATAAACAAACTGCCCATTCTAATCCCACCTTCCAGCTCTTGCTCCATAGCTCTGCAGGTTCCAGACCTTCAGGTGCAGATCCATTTTCCTGTAAAATGAGGTGAGCGTTCCTTTCCTCACCACCAATAACTGGGAAGTGAATTCCAAAGTGCCTCTGTCCTCTGAGTGAAAATAGTTTTCCTTATGTCTCCTCTCATCCTTCCACCAATCACCTTAACTATGTCCCCCTGGGAATGGACCTCACTGCCAAGGGAAACAGGGTTGTCCTGCCCACTCTGTCAGAACCCCACATTATTTTGTGCACCTCAAAGAAGTCACGCCCTCTCTGGCCAAAGGAAATCTATGCTAAGCTTTATAACCTGTCCCTTTCGAGGTATTTTTTAAGCCTTGGTAATATTCTTGTGGATCTTTTTTGTACTCTTTCTAGAGCAGTTAGATCCTTTCTGTGATGAAGAGGTCAGAACTATACAAGAAATCCAACAAAGGCTGAAGCAGTGCCACGAGTAGTTCCATAATTATATCCTTTAGCATCTCTTCTTAAAATAAATGGCAAGAAAAACAATACCTGATGCTTGATTTTCTAAAATTCACTTGATTTAGTTAAGCTTCCATTTGTTCAAAAAACTAGAGTATTTGACTCCTTTATTCACAAAATTATAGGCAACTGAGCTTAACGTTGGTCATAGGGAAAATGTTAGACATTGCTATTAATGAAGTTACAGCAGTGCTCTTGAATTAGATCCAGGTGATTAGGCAGAGTCTACATGGTTTTGTGAAAATGGAAATTATGTATAACTAATCAGTTGGAGCACTTTGAGGAGGGGACATGTTTATAGATAAGGGAGGACCATGAGATGTATTATACTTAGATTTCCAGAAGGCATTTATAAGATGATACGTGAATGATTATTGGGGAAAATAAACGCTCATGATTAGGGAGCAACATGTTGGCAGAGGTGGGTGATTGGCTGGCTTACAGAAAACAGATTAAGGACAAAATGGGTGCTTTCTGATTGGCAGGATGTAATGAATGGTATGCCACAGGGATCAGGGCTGGAGTCTCATCTCTTTAAATTTATACAAAGGGGTTAGATGAAGGGACAGAAGGCATGGTTGCTAAGTTAGCTGATGACACAAAGGTAGGTCAGACGGTGAGTGGTGAAGAGGGCATAAAGAGAGTCCAAAGGTATAGGTGAAGGAAGGGGGAAACAAGCTGGCAAGTGGACTAATATGTACAATAAAAGCAAAGTTGCTGGAGAAGCTCTGCAGGTCTGGCAGCATCTGTGAAGGAAAAAACAGTTAACGTTTTGGGTCCAGTGACTTTTCTTCAGGACTCATCTAATATGAATAATAAGTGGAAATGTATGAAATTGTCCATTTTGGCAGAAAGAATGAAAAAGAAGTATATTAGCTAAATGGTGGCAGATTACAGAGCTCTGAGATACAGAGTGACCTGGGTAGCATCAGAGGGAAAAACCAATTGTCCAGATAAGCATTCCCAGTGCATAAATCACAAAATGTCTGTTTAGTTGCAGAATGTGATTTGGAAAGTTAATAGGTTATCTCACATTCAGTTATGCTTCAATTATATAGAGCAATGGTGAAAGTACTGTATACAGCTTTGGTCTCCTTATTTAAAAAAAAAGTTTACCAGACTGATCCCTGGAGTGGGAGAGTTGTCTTACGAAGAGAAGTTGGACAGACTGAGCTTGTCTCAATTGGAGTATGGATCGTCTCTCTCTACAATTCTGCCAGGTGTACTGCATTGCTCCAACAGGTTTGGTTTTTATTTCAGATTCCAGCTAGTGTGGTGTTTTATTTTCATATTTAATTCATTGTGACATCTCTTCCAGGAATATGATGTGGTTGAAGTTGTGGGCTTCTCTGATGGGATTTCTGTTTATGTCTTTTGCCTCAGCCATTTGGTTCATGTTGTATTTGAAATATTAACTCTGTTTTTCTCTCTCCACTGACCTGCTGAGTATTTGCAGCAATGTCTGTCTCCATTGTAATACATTGAATTAGTTAGGATATTGATGAGACCTTTTTTTATTCCCTGTGGCTCAGAGTTACGTGACCACTCTGAGAAAGATTCCATGTCATTTTTGGTCTCTCTCTCTCTCTCTCTTAATCTCACTCTCTTTCTCACTCTCTCTATCCTCTCATCCACCAGCACAGAATGTGCTTTTTCACAAGTTCCACAGCAGGATAAGTGTCACCAGTTAATAGACACATCCTCGCACACTCTGAATGCATTGACCCTTTACCACCTTGAAATATCCAAACTTTCAAAATTCAGGACGACTGCATTGGGCCCAGCCGAGCTCAGTGTTGGTACTTGTCTGCATATTCCAGCGAGGCCGTTAAAAGGAGATGCTTTCACTGACACAACGCCCTAACAAAGGCTCCAGCACAACAGTTAAAAAGAAGGGATAATGGTGAACAAAAACAAAGTCGCTGGAAAAGCTCAGCAGCTCTGGCAGCATCTGTGAAGGAGAAAACAGGGTTAATATTTTGGGTCCGGTGACCCTTCCTCAGAAAGCGTCCTTATGACTACTCCTCTAAACAAAGTGTAGACTGGGTGACTAGTATCAAGTTTAACAATTTTAAGGCTTGAGGAATGTTCTTCCATGTCCTTATCCCAGCCCCCACACACCAGACCTTGTTATCACATGGTCTGCTATTACACACTCCCCATTGTTAGCCACTAATAGTCCCAATTACAAGCTGTTCATTCTCCCAGACTGGCTGTTATCCACTCCTTTGTCTGTTCAACTGTTCTTCTCTCCCTATCTCCACCTATCATTTACTCCTTCATCCCCCCGCCCCATCTCACCACCCTAACTTCCACATAAAACCCAACATTTTCCTAGCTACCATCAGTTCTGAGGAAGAGCCACTGAACCCGAAACCCCATTTTCTCTCTCCACAGGTTCTGCCAGACCTGCTGGATTTTCCAACACTTTCTGTTTCTGTATTTAAAATTACACACCAAATGGGATCGCTTTTGTAAGCATGAACATTTGTTAGGTGGACAACTGTTTGCAAAATGTACAGGGGACCCTTTGTAGTATTGTGTTATTAATATTCTGCCAGTCTGTTATTTTCCTGTCTCCAGCTTTTACCTCTAGACGTAAATCTAACTCTCTGAATATTTGTTGCGTCTACAAACTGAATAATTCTGGCGACAGTATATAGGTTAATAGTTCTACTTTTTTCATTTGCAACATGTCTGATTGTCCCCCTTATGCCCTGATGCATGTGATTTGAACCCAGTACAGGCTCTGAATAAGTAAGATCATCAGAAATAGGAGTAAGAGTAGGCCATTCAGCCCCTTAGGCCCACTCTACCATTCAGTAGGATCATGGCTGATTTACGTTCCTCACATCCACTTTCCTGCCTTCTCTATAACCCTGGATTCGCCTACTGATCAAGGATTTATCTGTCTCAGCCTTAAACATACACAAGGGCTCTACCCCCACAATGTCTGTTGGAAAGAGTTCTAATCTCACATCTTTGCTGTCAATGTCATAATTCAGAAACATGTCTATTAACTATTGGTAATGAACCTGATCAAACACATTTCCAAAGTTTATGAGGCATTGGCAAAAATCTTGTCTCCTTCGAGATATTTTTTGGATATTGTCCTCAGGTCGTGTATTCCATCATTTTCCAGCTCCAGGTCCAAATCCAGATTGTGTTTTATCACTGATAATGGGGACTGCAGATGCTGGAGAATCCAAGATAACGAAATGTGAGGCTGGATGAACACAGCAGGCCCAGCAGCATCTCAGGAGCACAAAAGCTGACGTTTCGGGCCTAGACCCTTCATCAGAGAGGGGAATGGGGTGAGGGAACTGGAATAAATAGGGAGAGAGGGGGAGGCGGACCAAAGATGGAGAGTAAAGAAGATAGGTGGAGAGAGTGTAGGTGGGGAGGTAGGGAGGGGATAGGTCAGTCCAGGGAAGACGGACAGGTCAAGGAGGTGGGATGAGGTTAGTAGGTAGATGGGGGTGCGGCTTGGGGTGGGAGGAAGGGATGGGTGGGAGGAAGAACAGGTTAGGGAGGCAGAGACAGGTTGGACTGGTTTTGGGATGCAGTGGGTGGAGACGACAACAGGTAGAGCTCTGATGAAGAATCAGCTCGCTTCCTCTCCATGAATGCTGCCTGGCTGGTTGTCATTTCCAGCACTTTTTACTTTCAGTACAGATTCCAACATCTGCAGTAATTCACCTGATGATGATATGATTGTCTATTTGTGCAGGATTGCATATGATTATCCTTTATATTGTTTCTAAAACACTGCAATACTGTTATAATGAGAGGGAGGGAAATGAAGGAAGAAGAATTTGCTTGAGTGATGTCAATCCCTGGCTAGAGCCCACCTGGAGTTAGTGTGAGCAGGGCTGGGTAAAACATCTTTGAAAGGATAGAGTTACCTGGGAAAGAAGTCAGCATAGACTCACCAGAGATTCCAAGTGTTCCAATGATTACATTCGGAGGAGAGATTGCATCAATTTGCCATGTGTTTGTGGAGTTGAGGATTACCAGATCAGCCATGATGTTATTGGATGGCAGAGCAGGCTCGATGGGCTGAATGGCCTACTTCTGCTCCTGTGCCTTATGGTCTCATGGTATTTGCTGGGAACTGGAACCTCTGACTGATGTTTTTAGAATATTTACATACAGGACAGTAGAAGTACAGTTGCCTTTTCCACAATAATTATTTAATGTTAGCTCAGTTAATGGTCTTCAATCTGAAATCAATTGAATTTTGTTGGGCCACAGTACTCTCGGATGTAGAGTGACAGAATCGCAGAGTTGTTACAGTGCAAAATAAAGTTATTTGGCCCATCCTGCCTGCACCAGCTGTATTCCCTAATGTCAGCCTCATGCCTTCCTCCCACCCCAAGCCGCACCCCCATCTACCTACTAACCTCATCCCACCTCCTTGACCTGTCCGTCTTCCCTGGACTGACCTATCCCCTCCCTACCTCCCCACCTATACTCTCTCCACCTATCTTCTTTTCTCTCCATCTTCGGTCCGCCTCCCCCTCTCTCCCTATTTATTCCGGAACCGTCACCCCATCCCCCTCTCTGATGAAGGGCCTAGGCCCGAAACGTCAGCTTTTGTGCTCCTGAGATGCTGCTGGGCCTGCTGTGTTCATCCAGCCTCACATTTCGTTATCTTGTGTTTTATCACTTTCTGCTTCAATGTGTTATTATTGCTCTGTTATTATTTTTAAGATCATTGCAAAGTGATTACTTATTAAGCTGTTGTTGTAAATTGATTGCCCTCCATCTGTTTAAATTTCTGAGGTATCTGTGAATAATGAATTGTTATGAATCAGTCCAAACGCCCTCAACATATATTTGGAAGGCAGCCTAAGCCCTAATTTTTTCTTACTTTAAAGGTAAACGTGAGGTGTAATTTGATTGGCCAAACTACTTGATGTTAAGTAAAATACCCTTTATTCATACACTATAGTTAAAATACAACAAAAGAGAGAGGAACTTGGGATAATTTAACTCTATTGAAAAACTTAAGAGTAATGCATAATTTTACTCCTGAATGGTAACTGTTCCAATATAGTAACTTCCCAGAAATACATCATTGGCAAAAGGCAAATTCAGAAATCAGATAATCTCACATTAGAATTAGCCTTTATTGTCACAGGTCCTCAGTGAGTGCAGTGAAAAGTTTATACTTACAGCACCAGCCGAGGTACCAACGTACCGAGATACAGCTTCTTCAGGCACAAGACCTGAGGAAATAGAGAAATACAAAGCGCAGTGCAAAAGATCAGAACCACAGTCTTCCAACCCAGGCCACACTGGCACCCAGCCCCCAGATCGTACCAGGCACTGGCTCCATTCTTCACCAGGCACCGGCTCCATTCCGCACCAGGCACCGACTCCATTCCACACCAGGCACTGGCTCCATTCCCCACCAGGCACTGGCTCCATTCCCCACAGGCACTGGCTCCATTCCTCACCAGGCGCCGACTCCATTCCTCACCAGGCGCCGACTCCATTCCACACCAGGCACCGGCTCCATTCCACACCAGGCACCGGCTCCATTCCTCACCAGGCGCCGACTCCATTCCTCACCAGGCGCCGACTCCATT
The DNA here is from genome assembly GCF_030684315.1 of Stegostoma tigrinum. Lineage (NCBI taxonomy): Eukaryota > Metazoa > Chordata > Chondrichthyes > Orectolobiformes > Stegostomatidae > Stegostoma > Stegostoma tigrinum. The sequence goes on along the minus strand of NC_081376.1, from coordinate 53,915,910 downwards.
CCACACCAGGCACCAGCTCCATTCCACACCAGGCACCGGCTCCATTCCTCACCAGGCGCCGACTCCATTCCTCACCAGGCGCCGACTCCATTCCACACCAGGCACTGGCTCCATTCCACACCAGGCACTGGCTCCATTCCTCACCAGGCGCCGACTCCATTCCCCACCAGGCATGGCTCCATTCCTCACCAGGCGCCAACTCCATTCCCCACCAGGCACTGGCTCCATTCCCCACCAGGCGCCAACGCCATTCCCCACCAGGTGCCGGCTCCATTCCGCACGAGACACCGGCGCCAATCCGCACCAGACACTGGCTCCATTCCGCACCAGACACCGGCTTCATTCGGCACCAGACACCGGCTTCATTCGGCACCAGACACCGGCTTCATTCGGCACCAGACACCGGCTTCATTCGGCACCAGGCACCGGCTTCATTCGGCACCAGACACTGGCTTCATTCGGCACCAGGCACCGGCTCCATTCTGCACCCGGCACTGGCTCCATTCCCCATCAGGCGCCAACGCCATTCCCCACCAGGCGCCGACTCCATTCCCCACTAGGCACTGTCTCCATTCCCCACCAGGCGCTGACTCCATTCCCCACCAGGCACTGGCTCCATTCCACACCAGGCACTGGCTCCATTCCGTACCAGGCACTGGCTCCATTCCGTACCAGGCACTGGCTCCATTCTGTACCAGGCACTGGCTCCATTCTGCACCAGGCACTGGCTCCATTTCCCACCAGGCACTGGCTCCATTCCGCATGAGACACCGCCTCCAATCCGCACCAGACACCGGTTCCATTCCGCACCAGGCACCGGCTCCATTCCGCACCAGGCATCGGCTCCATTCCGTACCAGACACCGGCTCCATTCCGCACGAGACGCCGGCTCCAATCCGCACCAGACGCCGGCCCCAATCCGCACCAGACACTGGCTCCATTCCGCACCAGGCACCGGCTCCATTCCGCACCAGGCATCGGCTCCATTCCACACCAGGCACCGGCTCCATTCCACACCAGGCACTGGCTCCATTCCGTACCAGGCACTGGCTCCATTCTGTACCAGGCACTGGCTCCATTCTGCACCAGGCACTGGCTCCATATCCCACCAGGCACCGGCTCCAATCCGCACCAGACACCGGCTCCAATCCGCACCAGACACCGGCTCCATTCCGCACCAGGCACCGGCTCCATTCCGCACCAGGCACCGGCTCCATTCCGTACCAGACACCGGCTCCATTCCGCACGAGACGCCGGCTCCATTCCACACCAGACACTGGCTCTATTCCACACCAGACACTGGCTCCATTTCACACCATGCTTCACCTTGAGTATCATGAGGCTGGGAGATTGTTTCAGTCTGCCATGCTGGGCCAGGGATACCAAGCTGGGAGCTTGGTCAGGGATGCCACTGTGCCAAGCCAAGTCATCATGTCACCATGCCATGCCAGGAGGTTGTAGAGCCAGGCTGGTAGGTGACCAGTTGTCAGCCAATGGCTGGAAATCATCATCAGAGGCCAGGAATCTTTGAAGGCTGGGAGGGAAGAAGATTAAAACAAAACACTAAGAGGTAAAAAAGAAGAGGAAGAATGAGTGGAACAGATGATGATCTCCGGCTGGAGTGCCCTACTCTGCCACCATTTTGGACTGGGAGACCAACTCGTGTAACAGGCAGAGAAGCCCCAACCTTTGGCTGTAACCAAGAGAGGGACTCAAATAAAAGCTTACACTTCTTCAAGCCCCAATAGCAACTGCTGCTGAAAACTAACAACTAAAAATCCCTGATCTGTGGTTGGGATTGTGACCACACCCACTCAGGCTGTTTCTATTGTTCCAGATTTAGAATAAAAACCTGCAAAGGCTTCACAAGTTGTTTGTCTTCTCATAGACTGCTCGTCATCTGTCTCCCAATCTCACTCTGAAGGAAACCAAGACAAAACACACCTCTTAGAGCCACAATATCATCGCAAAATGTATCAATCACTTGGAATGTAACATTCAGATTATGTTTGATCACAAGTTTTTGTTCTTGTCTTGAATTCCGTGTCTCTAAGGCCTTTTTGATCTTCTGTCGGTTCATCTGTGTCCGGAGCTTTTCCTGTACTCAGCAATCGCAAAGCATCCTTTATCTCTAATACCATAACGTTTAGCTCATTGTTTACCTTGGTACCTTGAAGACTGACAGGAGTTGGATCTTTGCAGAATTCATTGGTATATTCTGTCCTTCATTTTGTGACAATTCTCTATCATCTTTTCCTTTTTATGGACTCATTCTCAGTTGTTATTTCTTTCTCTCTGTCAAACATTTCACCTTCTCTCCCATTTTTGTGATTTCTCTCCAGCTCCAAGACATCACCACAATCTCATTAGACCAACAGCTTTCGCTTCTCCCATCTGTTAGTTCTGATTCCTCAGCCCTGAGATGTTCAGAGTTGTTTTTGTTTTCACTTTAATAGTGCATACCTCTCTGAAGTTATCGTCTTCCAACAGCACAGTGTCTAAGCAGTTATATAGCACTTTCTTTTCTGCAACATTCAGTTTCAATCTAATCCTTGCCATAGGGAGATGATGACATGAATTGAAAACAAAATGTGCTGGAGACGACAACAGGTAGAGCTCTGATGAAGAATCAGCTCGCTTCCTCTCCATGAATGCTGCCTGGCTGGTTGTCATTTCCAGCACTTTTTACTTTCAGTACAGATTCCAACATCTGCAGTAATTCACCTGATGATGATATGATTGTCTATTTGTGCAGGATTGCATATGATTATCCTTTATATTGTTTCTAAAACACTGCAATACTGTTATAATGAGAGGGAGGGAAATGAAGGAAGAAGAATTTGCTTGAGTGATGTCAAGCCCTGGCTAGAGCCCACCTGGAGTTAGTGCGAGCAGGGCTGGGTAAAACATCTTTGAAAGGATAGAGTTACCTGGGAAAGAAGTCAGCATAGACTCACCAGAGATTCCAAGTGTTCCAATGATTACATTCGGAGGAGAGATTGCATCAATTTGCCATGTGTTTGTGGAGTTGAGGATTACCAGATCAGCCATGATGTTATTGGATGGCAGAGCAGGCTCGATGGGCTGAATGGCCTACTTCTGCTCCTGTGCCTTATGGTCTCATGGTATTTGCTGGGAACTGGAACCTCTGACTGATGTTTTTAGAATATTTACATACAGGACAGTAGAAGTACAGTTGCCTTTTCCACAATAATTATTTAATGTTAGCTCAGTTAATGGTCTTCAATCTGAAATCAATTGAATTTTGTTGGGCCACAGTACTCTCGGATGTAGAGTGACAGAATCGCAGAGTTGTTACAGTGCAAAATAAAGCTATTTGGCCCATCCTGCCTGCACCAGCTGTATTCCATAATGTCAGCCTCATGCCTTTTTTACATATCCCTGCTCACCATTTCTATCCAAATAACCACCCAATATCGAATACCCTGCTCAGTGAAGCAGCTGAGGAGACCTTGTTGAATATTTTTAAGGCAAAGATAGATTTTTGAACAGTAAAGGGATTAAGAGTTATGGTGAGAGGGTGGGTAAGTGGAACTGAGTCCATAAAAAATTCAGCTATGAACTTATTGAATGGCAGGGCATGGTTGGATGGGACAGATGGCCTACCCATGCTCCTGTTCTTATGACACTACCAGTGCCCCACAACAGAAGCTGCTGTATGCCTCTTTGATACTTCAAGTGACAGCAGTCATTAAATGAATGAATGGGGTTTGAATCCAGGACATATGTAGATGATATAAGAAGTTTCAACTTTAAGGGAATACAATGCACGACATAATGAAAGGTTAATGTCATTATTACTGCAAGTAGAACACAGTTTTCTGAACAATTTTCACTCACTTGATGGTACAAATGGATCATTAACAAATCCAGAGCCATAGAACAAATCTATTTTTGCAGAAATTTTGTCTATTTTTGTCGAAATTTTGTCTCCGGAAATCTTCCTGAAAACAGAAGTATTGTCAGCTTGAGTAGCTGATGGTCACAAAGGGGCACATAGTTAATTAAACACAATGTAGATCACGTCTGTCTCAGGTTGTTGTCATAAAGACAGATGGGATATATTTGTCAGTTCTGGAACAAAGTTGATGGAAAGAGAGTGACCTGGTAGAGAGAAGGAAATAGTATCAATCAGTTTCCTCATCAATAAATCAACCAAGCCATACAAATGATTGATTGATGACCACAGCCATCATAAAATGCATACCTTCAGTGGTGTATAGTAGTCAGCAAAGTCTCACTTTTGCTGTTAAGTACTGCACCCATTTCCCACTCACATAGATCAGTGATGTCCAATAATATTAGATACATGCCACATTTCACCAGTTGTGAATGATAATGTGACTAACTACATTTATAATTAGTAAAGTTTGAAAAACAAAGGCCGAAGGGCCTGTTCCTGTGCTGTAATTTTTCTTTCCAGAATTAGGAACAGGCCAGGCCACTCAGCTGCTCAAGTCTGCTCTAACCTGCAAATGAAGCAAGGGTTGTGTGAGAAAAAAAATCTTTTCACCCTGCGAGTGGCTAGGCAGTGGAATGCACTGCCTGGGATTGTGGATGGGACAGGTTCAATTGAGACAGTCAAGAGAGGCATGGCATGGTTATTTGGTTAGAAATTGTGAGCAGGGATAAGGGGAAAAGGCAGGAGATTGGCACTAGGGATACAGTCGATGTTGGTATGATGTGTTGAATGACCTCCGTTTGTGCCGTAACAATTCTGTGATTCAATGCCATTATTTCTGACCAAACTGTGGTCTTAATGCCATTTCCTCACCTGATCGCTGTGTAACCTTTGACTCTTTAAGCTATAGATGCTGTCATTGTCCATGCCAAAGTAACACGTAAATTAGCACAAACTACATTTGATGCTTGTTAGAATTTGTTGAGAATAGGATAGGAAAGAGGGGAAGGTGATAGTGTTTCCTTCTTTTTTCTGTGTGATTTGGTTGGTTAGCGATGAATTGCTGGTTACCTGTGAAAATGCTGTGTCCTGACAAACACAGGAGTTCAGCACCTGGGATATTAAAGGCAAAGGAATCAATGGGGCAGAGCTCCAGCTGATTTTGTCACCTTAATGCGAAAGCGGTCGCCCTCTAGATTGAGAACAGGGGCATGTCTAGTGGGGTAAATTCTGCAAATTAACATCCTCTATCAAAATCCTGAAATTCCCTCCCTAACAACATTGTGGATCAAGTGACAGAATGTTTTTGATTTGATTTAATTTGATTTATTATTGTCACATGAACCAAAATACAGAGAAAAGTTTTGCTTTGTGTGCTAATCAGACAAATTGTATCTTACAGAAGATCATCAGGGTAACAGAACAGAATGCAGAATATAGTGTCACTCTACAGAGGAGGTACAGAGAAAGATTAACTCTAATATATGAAAGGTCCGTTCATAAGCCTGATAACAGCAGGTAAAAAACTGTTCTTCAATCTGTTGGTACCTGTTTTCAACCTTTCCTATCTTCTGCCCAATGGAAGATGGTCGAATAGAGTATAATCTGAGGGGGAGGGTTCTTTGCTGATGTTGATTGCTTTCCTGAAGCAGTGGGAACTATAGGCGGATGAATGGAAGGAAGGCTGGTTTGCGTGATGGACTGGGCTGTGTTCACAATTCTCTGTAGTTTCTTGCAGTCCTGGGCAGAGCATTTGCCAAACCACACTGTAATGCATCCAGATAGAATGCTTTCTATGGTGCATCTATTAAAATTGGTAAGAGTCCTCGTGGATATGCTGAATTTCCACAGCTTCCTGAGGAAGTACAGGTGTTAGTGTGCCTTCTAGAGTGTAGCACTGAAGGATGGGCTGCAGTGGTTTAAGAAGGAACCACCACCTTCTTAAGAGTGACTAGGGGTGCACAATAAATGCTGGCCCAGCCAGCGATGCCCACATCCCATGAATGAATTTTAAGAAGTTAATAACTGGCAAGAGCTGAAGAGAAACAGCAAGCTTCTGTACAATGAGATATCTCTGATAAATAACCAACTCCGTTCTAAAATTGGTGGAAACAGAAAGTCTCCAGCAGTTCACACTGAATGGAGCTAGATATTTATTCAGAAACGTGCGAAATACTCTCACCTTTTACCTGTTCTACATTTAAGGAGTTTCTGTAAAATTACTGCATGCAATTGACAGAATGTTGTCTTAGCTCTGCCTCAGTGACAACACTGATATGGAGGAGAGAGTGTGCTCATTGTTGTTATCTGTGGGGATAAGGACATGTACTCTCTGGGATTAACAAAAATCCTGGTACTGCTGCGATATAACTCTCCTATGTGTCACAAAAGACTGTGTTATCAGACCAGACAGGTCAATGGGGAAAAAAATCAGAAGGGATCTGTGGTCAACTTCACATTTAAACGGATCCGCACAGAGCAAACCAGTGGCTAGTGAGGACAGAGAGTCTGTCAATAGCAATTATTGGGCCAGTAACAGATTAAGAAAGTTTTTAAATGGTTCCGTTTGGATTTGATCTTTCTGAGGGGCATCACGAACTCAGTGAAGAGTCAAATTCTTCAAAGCCCTTGTTACACATTTGAAATTTGAAATATTGAAGAGTTGTCTTTGAAACATTGTTGCCTGCCTTTATAATCTCTGGAACTAATGACTACATCTTTCAAATTATCTTCCATAACAATATTTCACGTCTGATTAGGCTGAAGTATAATAGGTCAAATGAGAAACAAATGGTAAAATCAATTTGATATCTGTCAATTTAACAGATAGTAATTCTCCAATGTTAAGAACAATTTGAGATGCCTTGTACAATAATGTGGACTCCATCCAAATATGAAATATGGCCTCTTTCAAGTGGCCAAGTTATAAAGGCTGAGGGTTTGATAGTTTGAGAGGGTTATGATGGTGTACAGGATTGAGAGCATTTAATCACTTTCCAACATGTACAAAGTCATATCGGCCTCTTGCAGCTTGATGATTGTCTCATGAAATCAGGTGGAATTTCTCCCAGATTTTCCTGAAAATTGCAGGCTGTTTTCACTGCTTTAGTTTTGCCTCTCTCGACATTGATTAGCAATTTGGCAAATGGCAAATGATTCACTATCCAGTGAATAACAATGTAAGAAACAGCAGCAGGAATGGGCACTCAGGCCCTTGAGCGTGCCCCATCATTTAATAAGATCATGACTGATCTCAGGCCCACTTTCAAGCCTGTCTCTTTAACTCCTAACCCTATGAACCTATAATCCTATGATTCTTGACTCCTGAGATGATCAAAAGTAGAACTCAGCCTTGAATATACTCAATGACCCACCTCCATTGCTACCCTGGGAGTCAGAATTCCAAAGACTTTTTTCCCTTAATTCATTTACAGGGTGAGGGTGTTGCTGGCCAGGCAGCATTTACTGCCCATCCCTAATTGCCCAGAGTGAAATTAAGAGTTAACCACATTGCTGTGGGTCTGCAGCCACATGTAGGCCAGACCAGGTAAGGAGGGCAGTTTCCTTCCCTGAAGGATATTAGTGAATCAGATGGGTTTTTTTCCCGACAATCAGCAATTAATGCACAGTTATCGTTAGATTCTTAGTTCCAAATATTTTATTGAATTCAAATACCACCATGTCCCTGGAATATTACTTGGGTCTCTGGGTTAACACTAGGCCATCACCTCCCACATCACCTCACCCCAGTCTGAAACAGAAGACACCTTCATGTGAAAATATCCCCCAGGATCTAATATCCCCATCAGGGGAACCATCCTCTCAGCATCCAGACTGACAAGCCCCCTCAGAGTTTTATGTGTTTCAAATACCTCTCTTTCTTCTAAACACCAATGAGTATAATCTCAATTTACCAACCTTTTCATCTCCGCACCCCATTCCAACATGCTGCAGGAATCAGAATGGGGAGCTATCCCTGAATTGCTTTCAATGGCACATAGTCCCTCCTTCAGTAAAGAGAGACCAGAACTGTGCACTGTGTATTGTGCGTGTGGTCTACCAAGGCCCTGGACAGGTGTATCAAAGCTCCCCTTCTTTTATACTCCATCCCCCCATGTAATAAGGTAAGGGCTTAAGAACCAGGAGGAGACCGTTCAGCTCCTTGAGTCTGCTCCACCATTTAATATGATCATGGCTGATATGGTCTCAGCCTCAAACCCATTTTCCTGCCCATTCTCTATAGTGTTTCAACCCGTTTAAACATTAAAAATCTGTCTATCACCTTCTTAAATTTACTCAATGTCCCAGCATTCCCTGCACTCTGAGGGAGTGAATTCCACAGCATCATGACCCTTTGAGAGAAATAATTTCTCTTCATCTCTGTTTAAAATCTGCTGGCCCTTATCCTAAAACCATAGCCTCTCATTCTAGATTTCCCCACATGAGGAAACATCCTCTCTACATCTACTCTGTCAGTTCCCTTTAGCATCTCATATCCCCAACTGGATCTCCTCTCATTCTTCTAAACTCCAGAGAGTACAGGCCTAAACTGCTCAATCTCTTTTCATGAAACAAATCCCTCCTTTCTGGCATCAAACTAGTGAACATTCCCTGAACTGTAACTATAACAAGTACATCCCACCTCAACTAAGGGGACTGAAGCTGTAAGCAATACTCCAAATCCCAACATTTTGTTTGCTTCCCTACCTACTGCTACTCCCGCATGGTAACATTTTGTGATTTTGTGATGGGAACATTCAGATCCCAATATTCTCATGTGTGAGTTGTTGGAGCATCATTGCTCCTTTTGCTTGTGATTCTCGTTTGAAGAATTTCAGAGACACAAATGCAGAAGATATTCAATGTTACTATTGTCTCTCCCTCCATCACCTTTTCTGGCAGTACATTCCAGACACCTACCATCCTCTGTGTAAAGCTCTTTTCCTCCTCTCAGCTTAAACCTATACCCTCTTGCATTTGCCATTTTCACTCTTGGAAATAGACTCTGACTACCCAACCTAGCCATGCCTGTCATCATTTTATATATTTCTATCAGGTCGACCCCCTACCACACCCGAGCCTCTGAGGCCTCCCTCATCTTACAATCTTCCATTTCCTCTGCTTAATGAATAGCGACATGAGGTACTTACCAAGGACCTCACTTCCTCTGGCTCCACACATAAATTCTCTACTTTGTCCTTGAGTGGACCAATCCTTTCACTAGATACCCTCTTGTTATTTATATACTTTAAAATGCCTTGTGATTCTTCTTAATCCTACTTGCCAAGGATATTTCATAGTTCCTTACAGCCCTCCCCATTCCATGTTTAAGTTCTTTTCTGCTTCATTTAAATTCCTCAAGGGCCCTGTCTGATTTCAGTTTTCTAAATCTTACATTTGCTACTTTTGCCTTTTTGACTAGTCTTTCCAAATTTCTCGTTAGCCAGGATTCCTAAATCTTGCTATCCTTATCTTTCATCCCCACAGGAACATGCTGGTCCTAAGCTCTGATCAACTGGCCTTTCAAAGGCCCCATCTGTCAGATGTGGATTTACCCTCAAACAGCTGCCCCCAATCTAATTTCTCCAGTTCGTGCCTAATGCTGTTGTAATTACCCTTCCCCCAATTTAACATTTTTATCTGAGAACTAATATTATTTTCATCCATAATGAAACAACTCCAGAGAAGCCAGTATTCCATCAGCAAGTCACCCCTTATTTACAGATAGAGAGCCCTAGACTCTGATCCATCTCCCTCAGAGTGAACTGAACCTGTTACACTCCTTTCGATATCTGTCAGCCAGGGCTCCCTGATTGGACCATATCAACAGTCCCAATCAGGGAATGTCCCAGTCAGTATTAGGGAAGTTAAAATCACCTAATACCATGAGCCTGTTGTTCTGACATCTTCCTGTGATTTGCTCCTCTATCTCCCACTGGCTTTTGGGAGGCCTATAGTGCAACCCCATCATAGTCACTGCGTCTTTCTTACTCCTGAGTTGCACCCATAAGGCCTCACTGGATGAGCCCCCCAAGATGCCCTCTCTCAATATGGCTATGTCATTCTCCCTAATCAGCCATGCAAATTTGGTATTTTACCAGGTTGTTTCCTGGTTTAGAGAGTTTCAGTTATGAAGAGAGATTGGACAGACTTGGGTTGTTTTCCTTAGAGCAGGAGAGATTGACAGGGGTCATGATTGAGATGGATAAAATTATGGGGGGCATGGATAGGGTAGACAGGAAGAAACCATTCCTCTTGGTGGAGGGATCAATGACCAGGGGCATGGATTGAAGGGAAAGAACAAGAGGTTTCAAGGGTATGTGAGGAAATGTTTCTTCACCCAGGGGGTAGTGGAATCTGGAACCCACTGCCTGTCAGGGTGGTAGAGACAGAAACATTCATCACGTTGAAGAAGTATTTAGATGTGCACTTGCAATGCCAAGACACACAAGGCTATAGAACAAGTGCTGGAAAATAGGATCAGAATTGTTAGGTAATAAGGTGTAGAGCTGGATGAACACAGCAGGCCAGGCAGCATCAGAGGAGCAGGAAAGTTGGCGTTCTCGTTCTAGACCCTTCTTCAGAAACCCAAAACGTCAGCTTTCCTGCTCCTTTGATGCAGCCTGGCCTGCTGTGTTCATCCAACTTTACACCATGTTATTGCAGATTCTAGTGTCAGCAGTTCCTTGTACCTCAGAATAGTTAGGTGTTTTCTTTTGACCGAAACAGACAGAATGGGTTGACAGGGGTTTTTCTGTGCTTTAGATCTCTGTGACTATATGACCATGAACTCTCATGGCATCAGGTCAAGCAGTCAAATAAATCAGGTCAAATAAATCAATATTCCTCCATGTTGAACAACTCCTAGAGGAAGCACTGAGGGGCGTAAGGGCATAGAATGTACTCTCAGTGGGGTATCCCTCACTGTACCATTACTGACAAGCCAGGGGATCAACCCCGGTTCAATGGAATGTGCAGGAGGGCATGTCAGGAGTAGCACCAGGCAATCCTGAAGGTGAGGTATCAACCTGGTGAAGCAGTTAAACAGGACTACTTACATGCCAAACAGTATAGGCAGCAACTGATAGACAGATAGACAGAGCTAAGCGATCCCTATAACTAATCTTGTCACAAGAATGCCATGAATAGCCCTTGTTTAGAAGAGTTTCAGAATATTTAACCCTTGTTTACGGAGGTATCGTTCCTGAACCAGAGCAGCTCTCAGGGTTGTGATGGCAAGTCTCTCCAAGCCAATGGCATTTCGCACAGAAACTCAATTTCTTCACTTGTACCAATGCATATTCATTTGCATGTGCTGGGTCGCATTATCAAGTAGGCAATAGTAAAACTATTATCAAAGTAATTTGCACCAATCTAGGACTTTCAACCCTCCCAAATCTAGTGAAGTTTCAGATACAGCAATATGAAGAGGAATATGAAGAGGAAGCTGATGTGCTGAAAATTTTGTCAAACATTAAGATTGACAAGTCGCCAGGCCCGGATCAGATTTGTCCTCGGCTGCTTTGGGAAGCGAGAAATGCAATTGCTTCGCCACTTGCGAAGATCTTTGCATCCTCGCTCTCCACTGGAGTCGTACCTGAGGACTGGAGAGAGGCAAATGTAATTCCTCTCTTCAAGAAAGGAAATAGGGAAATCCCCGGCAATTATAGACCGGTAAGTCTCACGTCTGTCGTCTGCAAGGTGTTAGAAAGGATTCTGAGGGATAAGATTTATGACCATCTGGAAGAGCATGGCTTGATCAAATACAGTCAACACGGCTTTGTGAGGGGTAGGTCATGCCTTACAAACCTTATCGAGTTTTTTGAGGATGTGACTAGAAAGGTTGATGAGGGTCGAGCTGTGGATGTGGTGTATATGGACTTCAGTAAGGCATTTGATAAGGTTCCCCATGGAAGGCTCATTCAGAAGGTCAGGAGGAATGGGATACAGGGGAACTTAGCTGCTTGGATACAGAATTGGCTGGCCAACAGAAGACAGCGAGTGGTAGTAGAAGGAAAATATTCTGCCTGGAAGTCAGTGGTGAGTGGGGTTCCACAGGGCTCTGTCCTTGGGCCTCTACTGTTTGTAATTTTTATTAATGACTTGGACGAGGGAATTGAAGGATGGGTCAGCAAGTTTGCAGACGACACAAAGGTCGGAGGTGTCGTTGACAGTGTAGAGGGCTGTTGTAGGCTGCAGCGGGACATTGACAGGATGCAGAGATGGGCTGAGAGGTGGCAGATGGAGTTCAACCTGGATAAATGCGAGGTGATGCATTTTGGAAGGTCGAATTTGAAAGCTGAGTACAGGATTAAGGATAGGATTCTTGGCAGCGTGGAGGAACAGAGGGATCTTGGTGTGCAGATACATAGATCCCTTAAAATGGCCACCCAAGTGGACAGGGTTGTTAAGAAAGCATATGGTGTTTTGGCTTTCATTAACAGGGGGATTGAGTTTAAGAGTCGTGAGATCTTGTTGCAGCTCTATAAAACTTTGGTTAGACCGCACTTGGAATACTGCGTCCAGTTCTGGGCGCCCTATTATAGGAAAGATGTGGATGCTTTGGAGAGGGTTCAGAGGAGGTTTACCAGGATGCTGCCTGGACTGGAGGGCTTACGTTATGAAGAGAGGTTGACTGAGCTCGGTCTCTTTTCATTGGAGAAAAGGAGGAGGAGAGGGGACCTAATTGAGGTATACAAGATAATGAGAGGCATAGATAGAGTTGATAGCCAGAGACTATTTCCCAGGGCAGAAATGGCTAGCACGAGGGGTCATAGTTTTAAGCTGGTTGGTGGAAAGTATAGAGGGGATGTCAGAGGCAGGTTCTTTACGCAGAGAGTTGTGAGAGCATGGAATGCGTTGCCAGCAGCAGTTGTGGAAGCAAGGTCATTGGGGTCATTTAAGAGACTGCTGGACATGGAAATGGTCACAGAAATTTGAGGGTGCATACATGAGGATCAATGGTCGGCACAACATTGTGGGCTGAAGGGCCTGTTCTGTGCTGTACTGTTCTATGTTCTATGTTCTATGTTCTATGTTCTATGTTTGTATCTGTTGCCTAAAAATTGTACTGCCTCAGAATGATCTCTTGTTACTCTTATTGTAAATTGGTATTGCTCATTAGCATTTTACACCTCTGTTCCTTAACAATATTCTTTAAGACCTAAGGGTGTCCTGCATTGTTGTGACCTTGACTGTCTTTGGTGTATTTAAAGGGATATGGTACCAGAACTATGTCAGAAATCCAGCCATGGGGAGTAAAGGATATTCTATTCAATCAGTTTTGGAGACATTACTGTGCTTCAGATAGTCCCACAGTCAATGTGATTCAATAGGGCAGCACAGTGCCTCAGTGGTTAGCACTGTTGCCTCACAGTGTCAGGGATCTGGGTTCAATCCCACCCTCGGGTAACTGTCTGTGTGGAGTTTGCACAGTCTCCCCGTGTCTGCGTGGGTTTCCTCCGGGTGCTCCGGTTTCCTCCCACCATCCAAAATTGTGCAGGTTAGGTGGATTGGGCGTGGAAAGTTTGGCGAGTGTGGGTCTGGGTGGAATGCTCTTTGGAGGGTTGGTGTAGACTTGATGGGTTGAATGGGCTTTATTTGTACTATAGGGATTGTTTGATTCACTTAACTCAATGGACTTTGCACTCAATGTGGAGACAACAAATTTGAAGCTTTTAAAAATCTTATGATTGTGTTTTAGACCAACTGAGTATTATTATTTCATTTAATAGAACATGACACTTTGATCGAATGTAAGATAGTAGCTTAGTTTTTACACCTTTCAAAATGATAACAGCGCACACCAACAACAGTGATGCATGTTTCGAGAAATGTGCTTACTGCTACCACAAACAAAAGAGAAAGTGTGTTATAGCGGATGTGGGCCTCACATAACTACGGCTAGCATATGAGTATACTACATACTACTACATTTCTCCAAGCAGCCCCTTTTTCATAAACCTACACTGTATGCACTACCATTTTGAGTTATATGTTATCAATATACATGATTGATAGAGAAAAAGTATCAGTCATGAGCAAAACTGTGATAATTCTAATCAGAGATCCAAGATAACAAAGTGTGGAGCTGGATGAACACAGCAGGCCAAGCAGCATCTCAGGAGCATAAAAGCTGACTTTTCGGGCCTAGACCCTTCATCAGAGAGGGGGATGGGGAGCGGGAACTGGAATAAATAGGGAGAGAGGGGGAGGCGGACCAAAGATGGATAGAGGAGAAGTTAGGTGGAGAGGAGAGTATAGGTGGGGAGATAGGGAGGGGATAGGTCAGTCTGGGGAGGACGGACTGGTCAAGGAGGCGGGATGAGGTTAGTAGGTAGGAAACACCCCTACTCACACTGCATCCCAAAACCAGCCCAGCTCATCCCCACCTCCCTAACCAATACTTCATCTCACCTATCCCTTCCTCCCACCTCAAGTCGCACCTCCATTTCCTACCTACTATCCTCATCCCACCCCCTTGACCTGTCCGTCCTCCCCAGACTGACGTATCCCCTCCCTACCTCCCCACCTATACTCTCCTCTCCACCTATCTTCTCCTCTATCAATCTTCAGTCCACCTCCCCCTCTCTCCCTATTTATTCCAGTTCCCTCTCCCCATCCCCCTCTCTGATGAAGGGTCTAGGCCCGAAACGTCAGCTTTTGTGCTCAAGAGATGCTGCTTGGCCTGCTGTGTTCATCCAGCTCCACACTTTGCTCTCTTGGATTCTCCAGTATCTGCAGTTCCCATTATCACTCATCAATAATTCTAATCAGTCCCACTTTCATCAGTCTCTGCACTTGTTGCTCAATCATTTTCTCTAAAGCATTCAGGTTTCTTACTTACACGTGTGTGAGTTGTTGATGGTAGTTTGTCTGGTCTTTGCTTGTTCCTGGGGAGTTATTCTTTCCCAAGAGAGTATTGTTGAGTAACTGATTGCAGCAAAATGCTTGTCTTACAGATTTAATATCTCAATTGGGTTGATGACTTGCAGACTTTGTCAAGCTATTGTTGCTAGCTTTTTTATTTGAGTGAAAGCTGCTTCTTGTTAGTGCCGTACCATTGCTGCACACCCCCAGTGGTGAAACTATTCACACTCTGCTGGCGAAATAGTTAGGAACTTTGTTTCATAATTCACAAATCCAACACATTACAGTATAAAAACAGAAAGTGCTGGAGAAACTCAGTGGGTCTGGCAGAGTCTGTGAAAGGAAAATGGAGCTAATGTTTTGGATCTGATATTGTTCTTCTTCGGAGGTTGGATGTTTGTAAAGAATAGAATGCAATGGAGTTAAAATAATCTACTGGTATCCCAAGTCCAATAAAAGCTGAGTGGCCAGTTATCTCAGCTGGTGCTAACAATAGCAAGGTCATACTTTTAGTCGCCCAGTCTGGTCAACTTTGCTGGTATAGCCCAGATATTCTGAAGAATGGACAGTGCACTGGAAATGTTAGCTCTGCTTTCTCTCCACAGACCTACACCCCAGCAATTTCTGTTTTACCCCAGACTTTGTTCCCTTGGCAGGACTGACTCAATGGGCCGAAGGGCCTCTCTGTACTATATGATTCAATGTTAAGGATGGTTAAGGACGAGTAAATCTTTCAGATTGTTTCAATTTAATATTAGATTTTATTTTAAAAACTCCTTTTCATGATTTCAATTCTGTGCCAAAATCAGAGTTGACTGTCAGGACATAATGGGGTCTTTGTGACATGCCTATACATTAGCGATGGTTGTTTCTGCTGGATTACAGCCCAGGCCTGTGCAGGTCTCCATTTACCTCCATCTTTCCAAATGCAGTGTGCAAACATCTGCTTCTAATGACTCTTCCAGTGTCTGTCCTGATGAAAGATGAGAAATACAGGAGTATTCTTCTAGGGCAGCTGCGACAAGGCCTCAATGTTTCGAAATTCATGTCACATTGCAAGATGATCATCAACATCCTTCAACAAGACAGATATAGCTCATTAAAAAGAAGCATTGGACTGGCTTCCACTGCTCGGAGAGGTATAGGCGAAGACCAATCAGTCATCAAATTACTTGATGCTTCATTTATCCTGCATTGTCCATTGTTTCACAGTCCCAAGGGTTGCTGCATTGTCCATTGTTTCACAGTCCCAAGGGTTCCTGCATTGTCCATTGTTTCACAGTCCCAAGGGTTGCTGCATTGTCCATTGTTTCACAGTCCCAAGGGTTCCTGCATTGTCCATTGTTTCACAGTCCCAAGGGTTGCTGCATTGTCCATTGTTTCACAGTCCCAAGGGTTCCTGCATTGTCCATTGTTTCACAGTCCCAAGGGTTCCTGCATTGTCCAAGTTAGCTTTCACCAATGTAGTTAATTGGAGGATAACACTGTGCACGTTGTGTCTGTGCAAAGGGGCTGAAGGGACATGAATTATACTTGAATGGAACTGAAACAGTGAACAAATTGACATTGCACTCATAAAACCGGAGCATGTCCCGGGAAATGACCCGAAGCTCAGAAATCAGTTTTGCATTCAACATTTTATGCTTCACATAGATTCAGCCCCTTATTGTAACATCCAAAATATTTTTGCCAGCAATTTCTACAGGTTCATTGGAGACATTCAAACGGGCATCGATGGTTATTTGGATTGAAATAGCATTCAGGAATACAGGGAGAAGGCAGGAGATTGGCTCTAGGGAATAGAACCAGTGCAACCACGATGGGCTGAATGGTCACCTTCTGCAACACAATAATTCTGTGATTCTGTGAGTTACTGAACCAAAAACAGATATTATAGAACGCCCCACTGTGAAGCTGTGGAAAACTGGTGTTGCAGACATGCCGAGGGATGTTTAGTTCTCTGTAAATGCACCCTTTTCTAAATAAATTTAAGCGTTTCCTTTGAGTTAAAGAAGGTGGTAATGGGATGTGATGACAAATGGCGCTTGTGGCATTAGCAGGCAATTTCAGAATCACTTCAGCTTTCTAGAGCAGGAATCAGTTTTTATCCTATGAGTGTGTGCTCCTCGATGGCTCACCTTCACTGTTTAGCCATGACCCCTACACTTGGCCACTGAGAAAAATAAACATGAGACTCACATCCACACCGCCCCACCCCACCCCTCACCCCCACACAACACTGTGGGTGTTAGAGGGACCTGTGTCAGTAACAAAACCATATTCTGTTAAACTAACAACTTCCAGTGAATGACGGAGGGATGGCTCAGAGATATACGATAGCCAATAAATTCACTCAAACTAGCCACACTTTTCCTTAACTAGACATTGAAAGGCTGATGGTTTGAATGATTTGATTATGTTTGAAGCCGAGAAGACTCCCGCTGGCTATCAGAATAACACAATGTTTATTGCAAGATCAATAATGAACACTGAACACCTGAGCTTATCGAAAGAGAAAGAATCTGCAGTTTTTACCCATCCAATATCCAGCTGTTTATTCAATGGAAACATTCTGAGAATCAATATTGATGTTGCTTATTCAAACTTGCGTCAATCTGATATATTGTCAAGGTTTAATTTGAAGCAATGCTACAGAATTTCACTCATGGATCTGCCAGCTATACTGTTTAACATTTAGTCATTCTTTTGTGTAAATATTTGGTAGCTCCCAAGGATTTTGTGAGTATTAAATCTTGCTGAGGGCCATCAGCACTGTCATATACCCCACCTAAGGTCCAGTCCCTGAACACGATGGGCAATTTCCCATGGCCGATCCACCTAGCCTGCACATCTTTAGACTGTGGGAGGACACAAGAGCACCAGGAGGAAACCCACACAAGCACAGGGAGAATACGCAGACTCCAGTCACCCGAGGGTGGAATTGCACCCAGGGTCCCTGACACTGTGAGACAGGAAGGCTAACCACTGTGCCATTGTATCTAGGTGTCCTTTTGCAGAGGGACTTGGATGTCCTTATGCGTGAATCACAGAAGGTTGGTTTGCAGGTGCAGCAGGTAATTAAGAAGGCAAATGGAATATTGTCCTTCACTGCTAGAGGGATGGAGTTAAAACAGGGAGGTTATGCTGCAGCTGTAGAGGGTCAAAATGTTGACTTCCCCGCTCCTTGGATGCTGTCTGACCTGCTCTGAATCTTCAGCTCCACGTTATTGACTCTAGCTTCCAGCGTTTGCAGTCCTTAATGTCTCCTGCTTCCCAGATTGAGAGGGTTGGTTTATGAGGATTGAGCAGACTGGGAATATACTTATTTGATTTTAGAAAAATGAAGGGAGATCTTATAGAACCATATAAAATTATGAAGGGAATAGATAAGGTAGAAGCGGGGAGAAGTTTCCACTAGCAGGTGAAACTAGAACTAGGGGACATAGCCTCAAAATAAGGGGCAGGTAGATTCAGGGGTCAGGTGAAGAGGAACTTCTTCATGCAAAAGGTTATGAATCTGAAGCTTCCTCATTGAATGTTTTTAAAGCTAAGGTAGGATTTTGAACAGTAAGGGAACTGAGGGTTATGGTGAGCAGGTGGGTAAGTGGAGCTGAGTCAATGAAAACAATCAGCCATGGTCTTATTGAATGGTGGAGCAGGCTTGAGGGGCCCAATGGCCTACTTCCACTCCTAGTTTTTATGTTCTTACGGTGTAAACAGAAAAGGTCACAGAAGTGACCAGAGTTGGCCAGAAATCACTCAGAGAAAATGGGAAATCATTATAGGCCACAGACGATCAGAAGGGAAAAGGCCAGCCCTCTCTCCAGTTGACAGAATAGAAATGGCCTTGTAGCTACAAAAAGCAAACACACTCCTTCATAAACAATGTTTTCACCATCTATACGTCATTCTATTAAGTGTGAACCCAAATTTCAATGTTACAGAAAAATAGAAGCCTTCACTGTTTGGACGTACACACAAATAGTACACTGTCTTCATGGGGGTGGATTTTCAGTCGAATTCAAATACCCTAAAGCTGGTCCAAAAGCAAAATACCATGGATACTGGAAATCTGAAACAATAACATGAAGTGCTGGAGGAATTCAGCAAGCCTGGCAATATGTGTGGAGAGAGAAACAGAGCTAAATGTTCCAAGTCTGACATGACTCCTCTTCAGAAACAAAAGGGGGCAGAAAAAGATGGATTCACTCTGTTGACAGATGGGGAGGAGTATGGAGGGGGCTGCCCAGAACAATAGACAAAGATGCAGTGTTAATGGTAGTAAAGGAGGGATCTAGATGCAAAGTAGGAGCTAAAAATAGGTGAGAATATTAGCAACTGGGTCATCCCTGCTGAGAGCAACCCACACATGCAGTGGAAGGAAAAGGGTGTGATGTGTTCAGAAGTTGTCAAGTTCGTTATTGAGTCTGAAAGCTGTGAAATGCATCAGCAGGAGATGGCATGTTTTTCCTTGAGTTTGCGCTGTGCTTTCAGTGGAATATTGCAGCAGACCCAGGACAGTCGGCAGGACAGCAAAGGGGCTTTATTGAAATGGCAAATGACTGGGAAGTCAGGGTGATGGTTATGGAGTGGGTAGAGGCGTTCTGTAAAGTGATCACTCAGCCTGTGTTCCACCTCTGTGTAAAGGTGAAAGAGAGTACATTGTGAGCAGTAAGTACAGGAGACTATATCGAGAGAAAGACTCGTGAAACATTGCTTCACCTGGGAGATGTGTTTGGGGCCTTGTATAGCAAGGAGGAGGATGGGAATAGGCAAGTGATGCTTTGATGCTCCAGCTCCCACCCTCTCCATTCCAAGCAGCAATTTTCTACCCTTGAGATGGACAACTATTGACTTTGAAATGTCTTGTCGTCATGAAGGGTGCTATGTAAATGCAAATCTTTCTTTTCTGTGTAGAGACTACACCTTGTGATTTTAAACCAAATTCTGAATTAGCTCCGGGGAGTCAACCTTTACTGAGGATGGAGTTCCAAATAATTAGAGTTTGCACAGGCTGATGGAGCAGAGTTCTGGAGAGAAATACAAATAGGAGCAGTTTCTGAAATTTAAAAAAAACTGGAAGTGCTAGGGAAATTCAGCAGGTCTGTGGAGAGAGAAAATAGATTTAATGTTTCAAGCTCAAAATGTCTCTACTTCAGAACTCTTAACAAGTATCTACCCAACTCTGTCTTTCCAATATCCTACCTCCAACGCCTTCTGAGACTGAGAGTCCCAGAGCCACACAAACCTCAGAGAGAAAAATATTCCCTTCATCTCTGTCCTACTTTAGAACTTATTTCTCAGGTGGCAGGGCAATTGCTGCAGCAAACAAGAATGCAGAAAAATATTACCCGAATTTACAACTCCGTGGAATAAAGTAACTTGTTGTAACTCATGGGGACTTTATAGATAAGTCTGGGCAGAGTTTGTTTTCCTACAGTTTCCATGGTTACCAAAGCCGCAGTGCCTTTGTGTTAGGATTATCATGTGTTCTATGTGAATTCCATCTATTTGTACATCAGTCATTGAGTTTGACACTGAGAGTTCACTGAGACTGAGACACTGCTGTTACTCTGATAGGATTCTGGTTGTATCTCATGAATGTTCGGTTTGTTTGATTGGCTGGTTGTGTATGTTGCCTAGGAGATGGACTGTAGGACATGGTGGAAGTTGTGTTCATTTAGTTGGAGCATTTTGACTGAGAGAATGCTGATAATGTTTGATTTGCTCAATGACAAATATATAGTCTGAAAGTATGAAACTTTAAACAGAAATAAATACAGCCAAAACCTCAATTTTCTACTTGAATTGGCCCGTGATTACAATGAAATTTATTCATTTTCTGTTTAAAGTTATATAACAGGCACCTTTAACCAGGTGAACATCATGTCTGTTCTCCACATCTCATTCATTCTCCTCCACAGAGTTGTAAATTCGGGTAATATTTTTCTGCATACTTGTTTGCTGCAGCAATTGCCCTGCCACATGAGAAGTAAGTTCTAATCTCTCACAATCTAAACTTGTTTTTCACTTATTTACTGTCAGGAGAGAGGATGCATTCCTATTCTTTCAAACTTTAAGCAATGCCCATTTTACCCTATTTTCTTCTCCACCATGAACAACCCCTTTGTTTTTTGCATTGAGCTCCCGCCGCTGTCAAAATTATAAAAAGAACCAATTTCCAACACCTTTCAGTTCTGAAGAAAAGACATACCAGATCCAAAATGTAAAGAAAAACTCAGAAATTGCTGGAGAAACTCAGAAAGTATGGATGCGATGAATAGCCAAGGTCTAATGTTGGAGAAAACCCACATAAACATTGGTAGAATGTGCAAACTCCACACTGTTGCCTGAGGGTAGAATTAAACTAGATTCCCTGGCGCTGTGAGGTAGCAAGGCTAACCACTCAGTTGCTGTGCCACTACTGCGATCATTTGTTCAGCTGTATTTTTTGTCCTTTTACTTACCTAACACCATCTGGTTCCTTTGGCAATGATACAAAAGTGAGGTTAGTAACAGCAAAGCATCTGCTATTGTGAAATGTTAACAATTCATGTTCCTATTGTTTAATCATGCAGTTTGTAAAGTGGCCAGTCCAGAACAATATCTGTTTTCTCCTGAATTTTTAATTCAGATGTTGAAGATTGATGTTGAGTATAATTGCCTAGTAATGTCCAGCTCTTCCCTGGAGAGTAACTTGTTCTTCGAACATTCATTCACACAAAAACTGGAAGACAAACTGCAATGAGTGAAGCACAAAGCAGCTACTGCTCTTTGAATATTTAATTAGTATATGCACAGTAGGTCATGGAAGAAAAAAATTTCAAGGAATTACAGTCTATTTGATCCAGTTGATCTACTCTGGCGGTTACCTTTCACGACAGTCTCCTCAGCTCCTCCTTCATCTGTACCGTTCCAGCCTGTACTCCCATATTCCTCATGTTCATTCAGTTTTCCTTGAAGAAGTATTTTTGCTACTTGGTTCAAATTTCCTTGTGTTAACAAGCTCCAACTATGGCACACAGCAGAACCAGCTTGTTAGAAATGATTCTGTGGCGCAATGGCAGTGTCCCTACCTCTGAGCCAGGAGGCATGGGCTCAAGTCTCACCTGCTGTGGAAGAATATAATAACATCCATGACCAGGTTGATTAAGGGATGAGAAAAAAGTCGATTAAAAAATGCACCTTTCAGAATTACTAAAATGTTAAGCTTGCAGCGCTCTCAAGAGGCTTTATATGTAAATTATTCAAATAGAAAACATGGGGGACTTACTGGTCATGGTTAATAGATGGAAAATAAATCCTTTGGTGATGGGGGAGGAAAAACCATTTAGTTGTGTGTGAGAGGATTTCTGCATACATATGAAATAAAGGACTAGGCCGATGGGGGGGGGGGGGGGGGGCGGTGTCCAGTGATCCAGTTGTAGTGTCCCTATATCTGATGCAGGGGGCCCAGGATCAAGTCCCGCCCGTACATCCATGTGCATTACACCTCTGACCCGTATAATTAGAAAATATCAAGAGCCGGGCTGTTGGATAGGATAAAAGAAAGGATTGATTTGTAAGTATTTAGTCTCACCAACAACTTGTGGATTTGTTGGAGGGTCAGTGACAAGGTGAAACAGGGATTGTTAAGGTGTACGGTACATCTCCTAAGTTTCTGTTTTGCTCAAAATCAGATTCTCATTGCAATCCTGATTCAGTGTTGTTACAGGGGGAATATTTAGAAAAGTTCTAGGGTGTCACACACTGCTCATGTTAATCCAGGTCAAGTAGCAAATCAATGGAGAATTAACACAACTACAAACCACTCTTAGTCCCACACTTTGACAGGGGAGTTCAAACTGACATAATCACCCGCTCGCTAAATGTTTTAATAACTTTCTTGGTTTATCCATCCATGGTCAATGGGATGTTCATAAGAGAGTGAGTAAATTAAATGCAGTTGTTTGTGGTGTAATGATCGGAACGAGGTTGGCCGTGTCGATCTTATTGAGTAGGAGTTACCTGATTGGGGTTGTTAATGTCTGTCAAGGAGCCCTGGCTGACAGACGTAAACAGGAGTATTAGTGGGTTAATAAAGTTGTTTGCACACCTGGTGTTTATTTTACGCATATAACCAGCAGATTCGAACCTCCTCACTCTCGGGACTGACTGAGCTGGCTGGTCGCAACCATTGTATTGTGTAGTAGTAAGGGAAGCCTGGGCACAGGGATACTAGCCTATGTGCAGTTATTTCAGAAACAGAAAGAAACAGTCCTTACATGAAAAGCTGATTTATAGTCCAATGACATGCAGCAAGTCATTATCCAGTTTTCTCTTGTCTGCATCTAAGTTTATGTCTTTGAAAAGAGAGAGAAAAAAATGAACAGGAGAGCCAGAGAGTCTCCTCACTCTCGGCACTGGCTCTGAGCTGTCTGGTCACAGCCCACGTACGCTGCACATGTAAATAAAGGGTGGTGATTGGTGACAGGGATACTGGCCTCTGTGCGGTTACTTCACAAACCAAAATCATAACTTACAGTATTGACCGTACAAATAATATGGGTGGTTGTAGCATTATTTAGCTAGATTATCTAACAATGTAAGACAAATTAGGAAGGACCAATTTAACAAAATGAGTAACAGGTTGTGAAGGCAGTTCAGTGTACCATTGTAATTCAGTCTGTAAGCAGATGCTTAAATTAGAGTTCAGATTACTGGCTGAGAATAGCACACATTGGTAAAATTAATCTCTGGTTAAATCTCTACACATCATTGGGAAATTTAAATAATGAGGCAGCCTATTTACTCACTTCTTGTTGGTATTGGTTAGCAGAATTTATATGACCTTACTCTGAGCAGCTGCATGGGTTCAGCCAATCCCTTCCTTGCTATGGGATGTTCAGACTTACCTTGAGAACAGGTGGGATTTGAATCCAGGACTCTTGGGCCATTAGATAAGACCACCACCATAGCACCACAAGAGTCTCAGCAGTTGAGGTGAGCCCCTTCTTTCTGTGGAAAACCTGATTTAGTCTCTGGAGTATCAAGTAATATTCCACCACACAAATGCCAGACCATGACCATCACCAATAAGAGACAAACTAACAACTGACCCTTGATATTCAATGGCGTTACCATCACTGAATCCCCACTATCACCATCCTGGGGGTTACCATTGACCAGAAACTCACCTGGACCCACCACATAAACACAATGGCTACAAGAGCAGGTCAGAAGCTGGGAATACTGCAGCGAGTAACTCACCTCCTGGCTCCCCAAACTCTGTCCCACCATCTACAAGGCACAAGTCAGGAGTGTGATGGAATACTCCCCACTTGCCTGGATGGGTGCAGCCCCAACAACACTCAAGAAGCTTGATACCATCCAGGACAAAGCAGCCGCTTGATTGGCACCACATCCACAAATATCCCACTCCCTCCACCACCGACACTCAGTAGCAGCAGTGTGTACCATCTACAAGATGCACTGCAGAAATTCACCAAAGATCCTTAGACAGCACCTTCCAAACCCACATCCACCTCCATCTAGAAGGACAAGGGCAGCAGAGACATGGAAACATTGCCCCCTGCAAGTTCCCCTCCAAGCCACTCACCATCTTGACCTTTGGAAATAGGTCACCATTCCTTCAGTGTCATTAAACAAACTCATGGAGTAATAGAATCCCTACAACTGCAAATAGAGGCCGCTCAGCCATCAAGTCTGCACTGACCCTCTGAAGGCCTGCTCTGTCTGCCTTGCTTTGCCAATGCCACAAGATGCTCTGCAGAAATTCACCAAAAATCCTCAGGCAGCACCTTCCAAACCCATGACCAGTTCCAGCTAGAAAGAGGAGGATAGCAGGTATATGGGAACACCACCTCCTTCGAGTACCCCTTCAAGCCCATCACCATCCTGACTTGGAAATATATCCCCGTTCCTTCACTGTCACTGGATCAAAATCCTGGAATTCCCTCCCGAATAGCATTGTGGGTCAACCCACAGCACATGGACTGCAGCGGCTCCAGAAGGCAGCTCACCACCACCTTCTCAAGGGCAACTAGAAATGGGCAATAAATGCTGGCTAACCTGTGATATCCATGTCCCACAAATGATTGGAAAAAGAAGTCAATAAAGTCCTTTGGTGACAGTGTTACTGCTTCCACTTGGAACCTTAACTTTACACAAATGGCAATAGGTCTTACCCCACCCTCTCTAAATTAGAGCCTTGTGCAGTTCATTGGCAGGTCCGTGTCTTCAAAACCCTGTTTTAACTCTGTGGTGTGGATACCATCACCAGAGAGCAAACAGCAATGATCGTAGGCAAGTGAACCCCCACATCCTCACTGTCAATGTGAAAGAAATGCTGACTTGCCAGCGTAGTTCATTTCCCGAGAGAAGTTGAAAGAAATGAAATTTGTGGTTATCTTGTGAATGTTTTGTTGAAATCTCCAGCAGCAAAGCTCTGTCGACAGCAGTGAGATGGTGAAACAGTCGATGTTCTATGGGGTTGGTTGACACAGATCAGGCTGTGCAAGAATGCAGTGCCCAGGTTCAACATCAATCTAGACCGTCTAACAAAACCCTACTCAGTCTGACATCTTGTGTAGCTGGGACCTGTTCCCTAATTTCTCATTCCTTTTTCTCTCTCACTTTTATTAAATCTCTCTATACTAATCCCTGCTTTATCAATGTTCCTCTCCAGTGGTTAAACCAAAGTGAAGCACGCCCTGGGGCATTGTTTGAATCTATCTTGCAAAAGAAAATAAAAACAAAGTTGCTGGAAAAGCTCAGCACGTCTGGCAGCATCTGTGAAGGAAAAACAGAGTTAACGTTTCAGGTCTGGTGACCCTTTCTCAAGAAATGATTTGCTTATGGAGTTTTAACTGGAGACAAATGAGACCAACAGAAAATTTCAAACATGAGAAATAGGAGCAGGGATTAGCTCAGGTGATCTATCAATCCTGCTCTGCTATCCAATAGGATCAGGGCTGAGCTGCAACATCAAATCCACCTTCCTGCCCTGTGCCCCTATCCCTTACATCCTCAAAGACAAGTATCTATCCATCTCCATTTTGAATATATTCATTTACCTGAGCATCATCAACCCTCTGGGGAGAGAATTCACGGCACTCTGAGTGAAGACATTTCTCCTCATCTCAGTGTTAAAAGATTGATCCTTTATCCTGAGACGGTGACTCCCAGATAGAGTCACAGAGTAATACGGCATGGAAACAGGCCCTTCAGCCCAAACAGGTCCATGCTGACCATTGTGCCATTCAGCTGGTTTCATTTGCCTGCATTTAGTCCATATTCTTCTAAAACCTTCCCTTCCATGTGCTGATCCAAGTATTTTTTAAATAGTGCTAATGTGCGACGGTTTACCAGGCTGATTCCGGGAGTGGCAGGTCTGACATATGAGAAGAGATCAACTAGGTTAGGATTGTTTTCGCTGGAGTTCAGTTGAATGAGGGGGGGGGCGTCTCACAGAGACTTATAAAACACTAACAGGACTGGACAGGGTAGATGCAGGGAGGATGTTCCCGATGGTGGGTGTGTCCAGAACCAGGGGTCACTGTATGAGGATTCGAGGTAGACCATTTGGGACAGAAATGAGGAGACATTTCTTCACCCAAAGAGTGGTGAGCCTGTGCAATTCATTACCACAGGAAGTAATTGATGCTGAAACATTGAATGTATTTAAGAGACGGCTAGATGTAGCACTTAGGGTGAATGGGGTCAAAGGTTATGGGGAGAAAGAAGGATTCGGCCAGTGAGTTGGATGATCAGCCACGATCGTGAAGATTGGTGGAGCAGGGTTGAAGGGCTGAATGACCTTCTTTTGCCCCCATCTTTTATGTTTCTGTGTTTGTATTACTTGCCTCAACCACTTTCCCCTGGCAGCCCACCCATTCCATGTATAAAGAAGTTGCCTCTCAGATCCTTCTTAAATCTTCACCTTCGCATCAGATCTAGACCCTGCAGCGGGGGAACGATCTCTCGCTCTGCTCCTGTCAAAACCCTTATGTATTTTATATCTTTCCATAAACCAAAGTCAATCAATGTTGATGGGAGTGCTTTGCTGTGTCTGAATATTGCCTCCAGTAGGAACCCAATGCTACCTTCCAGCTGTTCGTTTTGCTGGTTCAAATTATTCTTTGCACCAATTGCTTTGCTTTGAGGCACATTGGTATCATCACTTAAGGTTCAAGAAAGCCTGAACAGTTTGCGCTGTGCCAGCAGCTTCCTGGTGCAGCGCCATGGTTTTCATGTACAGCTGTCTTCATCTTCTTTGTTTGTGTCACTTTCAATGACTGTGCGGTGACCGCTAGTGATCTGTTTTTGTGTGCTCAGTACAATGTAGTCATTCTGTATTAGTCTTGGGTAAAGACAATATTGTCCAGGGCAACAGTCACTATATCTGCTTTTCTTTTAACATTGTCGTCGGCCGTCTCCTCAATCATGACCTCAGTGTGAACCTGCGGTGAACATTTGCTCGCCCTGCCACTGGCCTCATTCTATATCTGGTGATTGATCCTTTATTCATTCACGGGATGGCCAGGCAGCGTTTATTGTCCATCCCTAATTGCCCAGAGGGCAGTTGAGAGTCAACCACATTGCTGTGGGTCTGGAGCCATATGTAGGCCATTCCAGGTAAGGATGGCAGTTTCCTTCCCTAAAGGATATTAATGAGCTAGCTGGGTCTTTCCCCCAACAATCAATTCATGGTCATCAAAATATTCTTAATTCCAGATATTTTACTGAATTCAAATTCTACCATCTGCCAAGGCAGGATTCAAACCAGCTCCCCAGAGCATTGAGATGACAAAGTGTGGAGCTGGATGAACACAGCAGGCCAAGCAGCATCTTAGGAGCACAAAAGCTGATGTTTCGGGCCTACATCCTTCATCAGAGGGTCTAGGCCCGAAAAAATCAGCTTTTCTGCTCCTAAGATGCTGCTTGGCCTGCTGTGTTCATCCAGTTCTTCACTCTGTCATCTCGGATTCTCCAGCATCTGTAGTTCCCATTATCTCTCCCCAGAACATTATGTGGATCTCTGGATTAACAGGCTAGTGATGACACCACAAGGCAATCGCCTCCCCTACAGAAATAAAGCAAGATTTTTTTTCATTTACAGAGGGCTGTGAGTCTATTCCTGAAAAATGGTGGAAGCACAGTCTTTGTATAATTTTAAATGGACAGTCTTTGACTAACCTTTTGTAGAAATTATCAAGGATAGCTGAAAGAAAAGTTATATATTAAATGTGGAGTGACAAAGAATAAACATTGATCTAAAAAGGATGAAGAGGGAAATTATTATCTATATTTTATTCAAATCTTTTCAGTATGTATACATCGAACAACATATTAGGAGTATATATGGTTAATGCAAGTGACTACAACAATTAGGCTCAACTAAAACATATTTCTGAAGAAGGGTCTAGGCCCAAAACGTCAGCTTTCCTGCTCGTCTGATGATGCTGCTTGGCCTGCTGTGTTCATCCAGCTCTACACCTTGTTATCTCAACTAAAATATGATCTGTTTTCATGCACAGAGATCTGAATAAGAATGAGATAGCGCTCCCTTTTCCACCTACAGTCAATGGCAGTGTCTTTTCTATTTTCTTTTCCTTTGTGTTGCTCTTTCTAGTTGCTCAATGGTAGAATTGTGAATAATTAGGGATGACATTTTTGAGATGTTCAGCTTTTGTGAGATGAGATATTTATACAGCGTCAACAGCAAAGCAGGCTTTCTGCATCTGAGATGAAGTTTGTTCCTATTTAGAAACATACAAATTACTGACATTGCATCTAGTTTACAATGTATAAGGGGAATGTTTCACAGTGAACTGTGAAATCAGGAATTGCTTCATTTCTGGGAGAATCTGCTTTACATTGGGTGATCGCTGTACTTTCCATCTTTGCCGTGGTGATTCCATAAAGAATTAAAAAAACATTTTTGCACATGAGAAGAACAAGGTGAGTTTCAGAGCTTGATACCATTCCCACTTTTCCTGTGTCATGAAAAATGAGAATGGGTTTGAACAGTTTACTCTCTGATGAAGGATCTAGGCCTGAAACGTCAGCTTTTGTGCTCCTAAGATGCTGCTTGGCCTGCTGTGTTCATCCAGTTTCACACTTTGTTATCTTGGATTCTCCAGCATCTGCAGTTCCCATTATCTCTGATTAACTGATAGGCTGCCTCCTACCTGACTGCCTTGAGATTTAATGTTTGATGTGCTTAAACTGAAAATCACCCAACTATTACAAATCAAAAAATCATCTTATTTGCTTTGGGCTTCACCTCAGCAACGTTGAACTATTTTCCACTATTCACTCCTGCCATGAACACCTATTTTTCATTGATAACCCTCCTCAACTATCACTCTCACTCCTTTCGTCTTCTGCTCTGGGCACTGTCACCATCTATTGCAACCTCTCCTCCCCCCCCCCCACTTTGTTTACAGCATGAAAAACGTCATTTTTCATCTGCCTTCAGCTCCAAAGAAAGCTTAAAGCATTAATGTTGTTTCTCTCTCAACTAATGCTATCAGACCTGCTGAGTTTCTCCAACACTTTCTCTCTGTAGTGTTACTTTGTCTTTGTTACTTAGACTCGAAGCAATTGGAAAAAATGGACTCTAAGAGGACAGTTTAGAGGAAGCTTTTTGGCATCTAAATAATAAAGCTAGACACGTGTTTCCCATCTGTAATGCCCTTGAACTGAATGGCTTGCTCAGCCATTTTTCAGGGAACAGTTACGAGCCAACCAAGGGCGTTTGGGGGGGGGGCGGGGGTGGTCTGGGGGCCCAGACTCACATGTAGATCACACCAGGAAACAAGCTGACTTTCTCTCCAGTTTTGAAATTCATTTTTAGAGTTTCCAGTGAAATAAAAATTCTGTCTTGCCCCCTGCCCAGCAGTGCAAAGGAAAGTAGGTGTCACCAGACAGGATCTTACAGACTTTAATCAAGTCACCCCCTCACTCTCTAAACTCCAGTGAAAACCAACCCGTCTGCCCCACCTTTCCTCATAAGATACTTACAATCCTCTCCTGGAATACTGTGTCCAGATCTGGTGACCCTGTTATAGGAAGGATAATTATGAAGCTGGAGAGCATTTGGAAGAGGTTTACCTGGATGTTGCTGGGAGTGGAAGGTTTGAGTTATAAGGAGAGGCTGAATCGACAACGGCATTTTTCACTGGAGTGTAGGAGGGTGAGGGGTGATTTTATAGAGGGTTATTAAATCATGAGGGGTATAGCTAAGGTGAATGGAAAGGTTCTTTTCCCTGGGGTGGGAGATTTCAAGAATAAAGGGCACATTTTTAAGGCAAGAGGAGAAAGATTGAAAAAAAAATGAGGGGCAATTTTTTATACCGAGAGGGGCTTGTGTGTGGAATGAACTTCCAGAGGACGTGGTGAGTGCAGGTTACAGGTACAATGTTGAGAGGACATTTGGCTGAGTTCACGAATAAAAAATGTTTGGAAGGATATGGGCCAAATTGGCAGGTGGGACTAGTTTATTTTGGGATTATGTTTGGAACAGCCTGGTGGGGCTGAAGGGTCTGTTTCTGTGCTGTATGACTCGGACTCGATACCCCTCTCATTCCAAGTAGAAATCCAGAAAACCTTCTCTCAACCACCTTCAAAGAACTTACATCCCTCTTTAAAGTAAGAGAGTAAATACTGCACACGATATTCGAGAACAAAATAAGGACCTGCAGATGTTGGAGATCTGAAACCAAAACCAAAATAGCTGGAGAAACTCAGCAGATCTGGCAGAGTGGAGAGAAAGCAGAGCTAACATATTGAGTTCAAAACTAATCAGAACAGTTCTTGTGAAGAACCTTGAAATTTTGACTTTGCTTTGTGGTCTTGAGAATGTCCCTTACTTTTATGTTCAATTCTAATTGTAATAAAGGGTAGCATCCCATTAACCTTCTTCACTACACACTGTACCTGAAGATTAACCCTATGTCTCTCATGTGTGGGTGTGCAACATGGAATTCTGTAGCCATTCACCATTTAAATAACACTTGGCGTTTTTATTCTTCCTATCAAAATGAACAACTTCACATTTTCCTGTATTGTTCTCCATCGCACCCTTCCGGGGATAAGCATTTTAAAAAGCTGTGAACGTTCTGGATGAGAGTTTGCTCGCTGAGCTGGAAGGTTAGTTTTCAGACGTTTCGTCACCATTCTAGGTAACATCATCAGTGAGCCTCTGACGAAGTGCTGGTGTTATGTCCCGCTTTCTATTTATCTGGTTAGGTTTCCTTGAGTTGGTGATGTCATTTCCTGCATTGGTGATGTCACCAATGCAGGAAATGACATCACCAACCCAAGGAAACCTAACCAGATAAATAGAAAGCGGGACATAACACCAGCACTTCGTCAGAGGCTCACTGATGATGTTACCTAGAATGGTGACGAAACGTCTGAAAACTAACCTTCCAGCTCAGCGAGCAAACTCTCATCCAGAACCTCAACCTGAGCTACAAATCTTCTCAAAACTCGCTAGCTGTGACCGTATTCACATCAGGATATACTTACAGTCAGGGCTAAACCTGACCAAAGTTTTCTGTTGTGAATATTTGAAGGAGTCTGTTTGAAGACAGCTGCTGATTGTTTTTTTTCTGGAAGGTTCTTACAAATTTCACCTTCTCTTAAATGTCACATTGTTTGCCAATCACAATCAGAGCAGTTTGGATTATGTTTGGGTAGATTTGTATTTCAGTTTTAGACATGTCTAGGTTTCAATATGAAGGAGTACTCTGAATGATATATGCACCATCAAATTACATCTATTAATTATGTTATACACACATTTATATAAATATATTAAATATGTCCATCCAATCCATAACAAAACAGGTTACTTGGGCAACTTGAAGTCACTCTATTTGTCAATAATGTTACGGATCAGACCAAACTCCATTCACATGTATATCATAGATCTTAACTTTTATTTAAAGGCAAATGTACGCTGATGTGTTCCAGATACAATTCAACTGGTTACACTATTCACCCTCAAACAAAACACACTTTATTCTTACTCTACAGTTAAAATACAAACAAAAGAAAAGGGACCTTGCAGAGATTTTTGCTTCATCTTTGGATAATGGTGAACAAAGAACATAGAACATAGAACATGGAGCATAGAACATAGAACATAAAACATAGAACATAACAGCACAGTACAGGCCCTTCGGCCCTCGATGTTGTGCCGACCTGTCATACCGATCTGAAGCCCATCTAACCTACACTATTCCATGTACGTCCATATGCTTGTCCAATGACGACTTAAATGTACCTAAAGTTGGCGAATCTACTACCGTTGCAGGCAAAGCGTTCCGTTCCCTTACTGCTCTCTGAGTAAAGAAACCACCTCTGACATCTGTCCTATATCTTTCACCCCTCAATTTAAAGCTATGCCCCCTCGCGCTCGCCGTCTCTATCCTAGGAAAAAGGGTCTCCCTATCCACCCTATCTAACCCTCTGATTATTTTATGTGTTTCAATTAAGTCACCTCTCAACCTTCTTCTCTCTAATGAAAACAGCCTCAAGTCCCTCAACCTTTCCTCGTAAGACCTTCCCTCCATACCAGGCAACATCCTAGTAAATCTCCTCTGCACCCTTTCCAAAGCTTCCACATCCTTCTTATAATGCGGTGACCAGAACTGTACACAATGCTCCAAGTGCGGCCGCACCAGAGTTTTGTACAGCTTCACCATAACCTCTTGGTTCCGGATCTCGATCCCTCTATTAATAAAAGCTAAAACACTGTATGCCTTCTTAACAGCCCTGTCAACCTGGGTGGCAACTTTCAAGGATCTGTGTACATGGACACCGAGATCTCTCTGCTCATCTACACTGCTAAGAATCTTACCATTAGCCCTGTACTTTGCCTTCCGATTAATCCTACCAAAGTGCATCACCTCACACTTGTCTGCATTAAACTCCATTTGCCACCTCTCAGCCCAGCTCTGCAGCTTATCCATGTCTCTCTGCAACCTACAGCATCCTTCGTCACTATCCACAACTCCACCAACCTTAGTGTCGTCAGCAAATTTACTAACCCTTCCTTCTACGCCCTCATCCAGGTCATTCATAAAAATGACAAACAGCAGTGGACCCAACACCGACCCTTGTGGTACACCACTAGTAACTGGTCTCCAGGATGAACATTTCCCATCAACTTCCACCCTCTGTCTTCTTTCAGCATGCCAATTTCCGACCCAAACTGCTATATCTCTCACAATCCCATTCCTCCGCATTTTGTACAATAGCCTATTGTGGGGAACCTTATCGAACGCCTTGCTGAAACCCATATACACCACATCAGCTGGTTTACTGTCATCTACCTGTTTGGTCACCTTCTCAAAGAACTCAATAAGGTTTGTGAGGCACGACCTTCCCTTCACAAAACCATGCTGACTATCCCTAATCAATTTATTCTTTTCTAGATGATTATAAATCCAATCCCCTATAACCTTTTCCAACACTTTACCAACAACTGAGGTAAGGCTCACTGGTCTATAATTACCAGGGTTGTCTCTACTCCCCTTCTTGAACAGGGGAACCACATTTGCTATCTTCCAGTCATCTGGCACTATTCCTGTAGACAATGACGAGTTAAAAAGATCAATGCCAAAGGCTCGGCAATCTCCTCCCTGGCTTCCCAGAGGATCCGAGGATAAATCCCATCCGGCCCAGGGGACTTATCTATCTTCACCTTCTGAAGGATTTCTAATACCTCTTCCTTCTGAACCTCAATCCCACCTAGTCTAGTAGCCTGTATCTCAGTATTCTCCTCAACAACATTGTTATTTTCTAGAGTGAATACTGTTGAAAAATATTCATTTAGCGCTTCCCCTATCTCATCTGACTCCACACACAACTTACCACTACTATCCTTGATTGGCCCTAATCTTACTTTCGTCATTCTTTTATTCCTTAAATACCTATAAAAAACCTTAGGGTTTACCCTGATTCTATCCGCCAACAACTTCTCATGTCTCCTCCTGGCTGTTCTGAGCTCTCTCTTTAGGTCTTTCCTGGCTACCTCGTAGCCCTCTAGTGCCCTAACTGAGCCTTCACATCTCATCCTAACATAAGCTCCATTCTTCCTTTTGACCAGAGATTCCACCTCCTTTGTAAACCCTGGCTCCCGCACTCTACAGCTTCCTCCCTGCCTGACAGGTACATATTTATCTAGGACACACAGGAGCTTTTC
Source organism: Stegostoma tigrinum (assembly GCF_030684315.1). Classification (NCBI taxonomy): domain Eukaryota; kingdom Metazoa; phylum Chordata; class Chondrichthyes; order Orectolobiformes; family Stegostomatidae; genus Stegostoma; species Stegostoma tigrinum. The sequence goes on along the minus strand of NC_081376.1, from coordinate 53,881,900 downwards.
CTTGAATAAGCTCCACATTTCTAATGTGCCCATCCCCTGCAGTTTCCTTCCCCATTCTATGCTCCCTAAATCTTGCCTAATCTCATCATAATTGCTGTTCCCCCAGCTATAACTCTTGCCCAATGCTATACATCTATCCCTTTCCATCACTAAAGTAAACATAACAGAATTGTGATCGCTATCACCAAAGTGCTCACCTACTTCCAAATCTAACACCTGGCCGGGCTCATTACCCAGTACCAAATCTAATGTGGCTTCGCCCCTTGTTGGCCTATCTACATACTGTGTCAGGAAGCCCTCCTGCACACTCTGGACAAAAACTGACCCATCTATAGTACTCGAACTATAGTGTTCCCAGTCAATATCTGGAAAGTTGAAGTCCCCCATGACAACTACCCTGCCTCTGTCACTCCTATCGAGAATCATCTTTGCTATCCTTTCCTCTACATATCTGGAACTATTCGGAGGCCTATAGAAAACTCCCAACCTCTCCTTTCCTGTTTCTAACCTCAGCCCATACTACCTCAGTTGACGAGTCCCCAAACATCCTTTCTGCAACTGTAATACTGTCCTTGACCAACAATGCCAAACCTCCGCCCCTTTTGCCATCTTCTCTGTTCTTACTGAAACATCTAAATCCTGGAGCCTGCAACAACCTTTCCTGTCCCTGCTCTATCCATGTTTCCGAAATGACCACAACATCGAAGTTCCAGGTACTAACCCATGCTGCAAGTTCACCCACCTTATTCCGGACGCTCCTGGCATTGAAGTAGACACACTTCAATCCAACTTCTTGCTTGCTGGTGCCATCTTGCTTCCCTGAAACTTTATTTCGGACCACCCTGCTCTCAACCTTTTCTATACTGAAACTACAATTTTGGTGCCCATCCTCCTGCTGAATTATTTTAAACCCACCCGAACAGCCTTAGCAAATTTTGCCCCCAGCTGGTGAAGTTCTGGAAGACTCGAGGGTGGCAAATATTGTTCATAAAAACCAAAAGCATTTCCAGAGTAAAAACCGAAAGAATTGCAGAAGCTGTATATCAGGAACAAAAACAAAAGTTACTGGAAAATCTCAGCAGGTCAGGCAGCATCTGGAGAGAAACAAAAGCAGAGCTAACTTTTTGGGTCTGGTGACCCTTCTGTTGAACAGGTTTCACTGGACCTGAAACACTAACTCTGAATTTTTCTTCACAGATGCTACCAGATGTGCTGAGCTTTCCCAGCAACTTCTGTTTTTGTGGCTAATGTTGTTCTATTGTTTAAGAAAAGTAGCAAAGACAGGCCAGGAACTGCAGGCCAGTGAACCTGACATCAGTGGGAGGCAAATTATAGAGAGGATACTGTGGGACAGGTTCAACCAACATTTGGATAGACAAGGTCTGATTAGGAATAGTCAGCATGGATTTGTGCGTGGGAAGTCATGTCTGACAAACCTTTTAGAGTTTTTGGAAGAGGTTACCCAGAGGATGAATGAGGGTAGGGGACAGTGGATATTGTACGTATGGACTTTGGTAAGGCCTTTGACAAGGTCCCACTTGGCAGGCTAGCCATGAAAGTTAGGTCCCATGGGATCCAGGGAGTGCTAGCTAATTGGATTCAAAATTGGCTCAATAGTAGGAAGCAGAGGGTGATGGTTGAAGACAGTTTCTCAATCTGGAGGCCTGTGACTAGTGGTGTGCTGCAAGGGTTGGTGCTGGGACCTTGGTTATTTGTTACTGACATAAATGATCTGGATGTGAACGTACAAGGCAGGATTGGTAAATTTGTGGATGTTTCAAAATTAGGGGGCATTGTTGATAGCAGGAAAGATATCAAAAATTACAGAGGGACCTTGACCAGAAGGGGAAGTGTGCTGAGGAGTGGCGAATGCAGTTCAATACAGATAAGTGGGAGGTGTTGCACTTTGGAAAGTCAAACCAAGGTAGGACTTGTACAGTAAATGGTAAGATCCTGAGAAGTGCTGTGGAATAGAGGGACCTAGAAGTACAAGCGTATAGTTTGTTGAAAGTGGGGTCACAGGTGGACAGGGTGGTGAAGGCAGCATTTAGCATGCTGGCCTTCACCGGTCAGGGCATTGAGTATAGGAGTTGGGACGTTATGTTACAGTTGTAGAAGTGACTCTGCAGTTGGAGTATTGTGTACAGTTTTGGTTACCCTGTTACCGGAAAGGCATAGTTTAAGTGGAAAGTGTGCAAAAAAGATTTGCGAGGACGTTGCCAGGACTGAGTTATGGGGAGAGATTGGACAGGAATGGATTTTATTCCTCAGAACATCGGAGAATGAGGGGTGAGCTTATTGAGGTGTATAAAACCATGAGGGGCATAGACAGGATGAATGCATATAGTCTTTTTCCCAGGGATGGGAAGTTGAAAACTAGAGGGCACATGTTTAAGGTGAGAGGGGAAAGATTTAAGAAGGACCTGAGGAGCAACCTCTTTACACAAGGGAGTGGTGTGTATGGAATCGGCTGCTGGTGAAAGTGGTTGAGGCAGGCACAATAGCAACATTTAAAAAACATTTGGATAGGTACCTGGGTGGGAAGGGTTTAGAGGGATATGGACCAAATGTGGGCAGTTGGAACTAGCTCAGTGGTCAGCATGGACCAGTTTGGGCTGAAGGGCCTGTTTCCATGCTTTATTATACTATGACTCTATAAAGAAGAATTTGTCTAACTTTAACTCTGCTGGAAAACTTAACAGAATAATATTTGATTACTAAACAGCAACAGTTTTAACATAGTAACACCCCATAAACACAGCCTTGGCAAAGGCAAATTCAGTTCAATAGATTGCTTTTCATGCAATGTTTGTTCAGTCCAGGAGAAAAGAAAATCAAGAGAAAATTCTGGTAGAGAGAAAGAGAGAGAGAGCGAGAGAACTCCAGCTTTTAGCTGTAACAAGGAGAGATGTAACAGCTTCTACAGCCAGCTTCAAATCACAGCATCAGCAACTACTGAAAGCTGAAGTAGAACCTTGGTTCTGTGGGAGCCTGACTCTTTCCATTTAGGCTGCTTTTATTGTTCCAAATGAACAAAAAAACCCAAGGCCTCGCAAGCTGTTTATTTTGTTGGCTTGGGGGAGACAGCTTGCGGCTATGGTGCAAAATCTCTATTCAAGAAAAAGAACAAAATGCACCTCTTAAAACCATAGTATCATCATAGGATGAGCATACTGCCTTTGAATGTATGAGCCCAAAAATATTCCAGGGCATGGAAGAACAGAGCTGAGATCAGGCTGATCAAAGGTGTGACCTTAAAATGCTTTTCCTCACTGACATCACAGCCAGAGATAATTTCATCATATTCTTTACAACTCAGGAAATTCCAACCTGTTTTCATTTAGTGGATATAAGGATATTGAGAAAAGTATTGATTTTGTTTGGGCAATGCAGTTTACAACTTGCTCCTTTAGCCTAAAAAAAACACTTTTAGATCCATCATGAAGCACGTGTGCATTTTGTTGAAAAACCCATCCACTGTTGATCAGTTTCACAAAATCAATGGCAGGAAAGTTACAAACATTGGCAGGATCACATGAGAAAAAACAGCATGGAGGTTGTTATTATGTGAATCACTGAGGGTGAGTACAGTGGAGAAAATGCAATGCGTACAGCCTTGCAATATCATGGTGTTCTTTAGTTGCACTCTGTTTATTTTGGAGCTCTTGAATAACATTTGTACCTGGTCTGCTATCCATCAGTCTTGCAGTTATATAGAGACCATGGTGTAGGGTCAATGTCACAGGAGACTGGCAAATGCCAAGCTAACATTTGGGAGATAGTAAAATGTGAGGCTGGATGAACACAGCAGGCCAAGCAGCATCTCAGGAGCACAAAAGCTGACATTTTGGGCCTAGACCCTTCATCAGAGAGGGGGATGGGGTGAGGGTTCTGGAATAAATAGGGAGAGAGGGGGAGGCGGACCGAAGATGGAGAGAAAAGAAGATAGGTGGAGAGAGTATAGGTGGGGAGGTAGGGAGGGGATAGGTCAGTCTAGGGAAGATGGACAGGTCAAGGAGGTGGGATGAGGTTAGTAGGTAGATAGGAGTGCGGCTTGGGGTGGGAGGAAGGGATTGGTGAGAGGAAGAACAGGTTAGGGAGGCAGAGACAGGTTGGACTGGTTTTGGGATGCAGTGGGTGGAGGGGAAGAGCTGGGCTGGTTGTGTGGTGCAGTGACGCGAGGGGACGAACTGGGCTGGTTTAGGGATGCAGTGGGGGAAGGGGAGATTTTGAAACTGGTGAAGTCCACATTGATACCATTAGGCTGCAGGGTTCCCAAGCGGAATATGAGTTGCTGTTCCTGCAACCTTTGGATGGCATCATTGTGGCACTGCAGGAGGCCCATGATGGACATGTCATCTAAAGAATGGGAGGGGGAGTGGAAATGGTTTGCGACTGGGAGGTGCAGTTGTTTGTTGCGAACTGAGCGGAGGTGTTCTGCAAAGCGGTCCCCAAGCCTCCGCTTGGTTTCCCCAATGTAGAGGAAGCCACACCGGGTGCATCCACTGTACCCGGTGTGGCTTCCTCTACATTGGGGAAACCAAGCGGACGCTTGGGGACCGCTTTGCAGAACACCTCCGCTCAGTTCGCAACAAACAACTGCACCTCCCAGTCGCAAACCATTTCCACTCCCCCTCCCATTCTTTAGATGACATGTCCATCATGGGCCTCCTGCAGTGCCACAATGATGCCACCCGAAGGTTGCAGGAACAGCAACTCATATTCCGCCTGGGAACCCTGCAGCCTAATGGTATCAATGTGGACTTCACCAGTTTCAAAATCTCCCCTTCCCCCACCGCATCCCTAAACCAGCCCAGTTTGTCCCCTCCCCCCACTGCACCACACAACCAGCCCAGCTCTTCCCCTCCACCCACTGCATCCCAAAACCAGTCCAACCTGTCTCTGCCTCCCTAACCTGTTCTTCCTCTCACCCATCCCTTCCTCCCACCCCAAGCCGCACCCCCATCTACCTACTAACCTCATCCCACCTCTTTGACCTGTCCGTCTTCCCTGGACTGACCTATCCCCTCCCTACCTCCCCACCTATACTCTCTCCACCTATCTTCTTTTCTCTCCATCTTCGGTCCGCCTCCCCCTCTCTCCCTATTTATTCCAGAACCCTCACCCCATTCCCCTCTCTGATGAAGGGTCTAGGCCCGAAATGTCAGCTTTTGTGCTCCTGAGATGCTGCTTGGCCTGCTGTGTTCATCCAGCCTCACATTTTATTATCTTGGATTCTCCAGCATCTGCAGTTCCCATTATCTGTAACATTTGGGAGATACAGGTTCAAATTGCACTGTGAGAGGGGGTGGAGGTGATGAAGTTTAATATCAGATAATAATCAGTTTAGCAAGTTTAAAAGCTAGTCTGAGTACTGATGACCATCAAACTATCACTAATCTTTGCAAAGACCCCTCCTGCTCACTAATGCCCCAAGGGAAGATGTTCTGCAGCCGTGACTTCAGTTTCATAGCAACATGGTTGACTGCTAGCCATCCTCTGAAATAACTGATCAAGCCACACAGCTTCAAGGGCATTGGGGATGGGTAACAAATGCTGGCTTTGCTCAGCTAATGTTCAGGCTGGAGTCTCCATGAACTAGATCATGATTGATTTGTATATTAACACCATTGCAATACTGGGGCTTGAAAACCCATAATCCTGTGCTCCTCTAAACAGATAACACTCTGCCCAACTCCATCCCACAATTCCCTGTTCAACCCAATGCATAACACCTGCTCAACCCCCATTCTATAATCCTCTGCTCAACTCAAACCATAACATCTGCTGAATGCTCATCCCATTACTCGCTACTCAACTCCAACTCATAAACCCTTGCTCAATCCAAGCCATAACCCCTGGTCAACACATCCCGACGTAGTGACCTATAGTACAGTGAAATGTTTGTTTTGTGAGCAGTACAGGCAGATTATAGCAAACAAGGACATACAGATCATTGGGTACTTAGACAGAGTGAGGCTGACGTGTTACAGCTGCATGAGAGGTGCACAAAGCAAGATCAGCATTGTTTGAAGTTAGGCAGGTCCATTCAACAGTCAAATAACGGCAGGGAACAAGCTGTTCTTGAACCTGTTGGTGTGTGTGTGTTCAAGCTTCTGTACCTTCTGCCTGATGGAAGAGGTTGTAGGAGATCATTACCAGGTGGGAGGGTCTTTGATGATGTTAGCCACCTTTCCATGGCAACGAGAAGCGTACATGGAGTCCGTGGATGGAAGGTTGGCTTTCATGATGGTCTGGGCAATGCACACAACCTTCTGTAGTTTCTTAAGCTCTGGGCAGAGCAGTTGCTGCACCAAACCATGATGTATTTGATAGGAAGCTTTTTATAGTGCTTCTGTAAAAGTTGGAACCCAACCTATACTCCTCTGCTCCACTTAACCCATTTTCCTCTCCTCAATTCCATCCCACATTCCTTTGCTGAACCCAACCCATACCCAGTTGCTGAACAAAAGTCTATGAATTGAAGTTTTAAAACTTACAGTCGACCCTCTGATCAGATGGCATGGTGGCATCAAACCCGCAGGCAAGGGAGGCGCAGTGGTAGTATGGCGCACTGACCTCTACATCGCCGAGGCCAGACGCCAACTCTCCAACACCACCTCCTACCGCCCCCTCGATCATGACCCCACACCCGAGCACCAAACCATCATCTCCAACACCATTCATGACCTCATCACCTCAGGGGACCTCCAACCCACAGCCTCCAACCTCATTGTTCCCCAACCCCGCACGGCCCGTTTCTATCTCCTTCCCAAAATCCACAAACCTGCCTGCCCTGGTCGACCCATCGTCTCAGCCTGCTCCTGCCCCACCGAACTCATCTCCACCTATCTGGACTCCATTTTCTCCCCTTTGGCCCAGGAACTCCCTACCTACGTCCGTGACACCACCCACGCCCTCCACCTCCTCCAGGACTTCCAATTCCCTGGCCCCCAACACCTCATTTTCACCATGGACGTCCAGTCCCTATACACCTGCATTCCGTATGGAGATGGCCTCAAGGCCCTCCGCATCTTCCTGTCCCGCAGGCCCGACCAGTCCCCCTCCACCGACACCCTCATCCGCCTAGCTGAACTCGTCCTCACCCTCAACAACGTCTCTTTTGACTCCTCCCACTTCCTACAGACTAAGGGGGTGGTCATGGTCACCCGCATGGGCCCCAGCTATGCCTGCCTCTTTGTAGGTTACGTGGAACAGTCCCTCTTCCGCACCTACACAGGTCCCAAACCCCACCTCTTCCTCTGTTACATTGATGACTGTATTGGCACCGCCTCTTGCTCCCCAGAGGAGCTCGAACAGTTCATCCACTTCACCAACACCCTCCACCCCAACCTTCAGTTCACCTGGGCCATCTCCAGCACATCCCTCACCTTCCTGGATCTCTCAGTCTCCATCTCAGGCAACCAGCTTGTAACTGATGTCCATTTCAAGCCCACCGACTCCCACAGATACCTAGAATACACCTCCTCCCACCCACCCTCCTGCAAAAATTCCATCCCCTATTCCCAATTCCTCCGCCTCCGCCGCATAGGCTCCCACGATGAGGTATTCCACTCCCACACATCCCAGATGTCCAAGTTCTTCAAGGACTGCAACTTTCCCCCCACGGTGATCGAGAACGCCCTTGACCGCGTCTCCCGCATTTCCTGCAACACATCCCTCACACCCCGCCCCCGCCACAACCGCCCAAAGAGGATCCCCCTCGTTCTCACACACCACCCCACCAACCTCCAGATACAACGCATCATCCTCCGACACTTCCGCCATCTACAATCCGACCCCACCACCCAAGACATTTTTCCATCCCCACCCTTGTCTGCTTTCCGGAGAGACCACTCTCTCCGTAACTCCCTTGTTCACTCCACACTGCCCTCCAACCCCACCACATCCGGCACCTTCCCCTGCAACCGCCGGAAATACTACACTTGCCCCCACACCTCCTCCTTCACCCCTATCCCAGGCCCCAAGATGACATTCCACATTAAGCAGAGGTTCACCTGCACATCTGTCAATGTGGTATACTGCATCCACTGTACCCGGTGTGGCTTCCTCTACATTGGGGAAACCAAGCGGAGGCTTGGGGACCGCTTTGCAGAACACCTCCGCTCGGTTTGCAACAAACAACTGCACCTCCCAGTCGCAAACCATTTCCACCCCCCCTCCCATTCCTCAGATGACATGTCCATCATGGGCCTCCTGCAGTGCCACAATGATGCCACCCGAAGGTTGCAGGAACAGCAACTCATATTCCGCCTGGGAACCCTGCAGCCCAATGGTATCAATGTGGACTTCACCAGCTTCAAAATCTCCCCTTCCCCCACCGCATCCCAAAACCAGCCCAGTTCATCCCCTCCCCCCACTGCACCACACAGCCAGCCCAGCTCTTCCCCTCCACCCACTGCATCCCAAAACCAGTCCAACCTGTCTCTGCCTCCCTAACCTGTTCTTCCTCTCACCCATCCCTTCCTCCCACCCCAAGCCGCACCTCCATTTCCTACCTACTAACCTCATCCCGCCTCCTTGACCTGTCCGTCTTCCCTGGACTGACCTATCCCCTCCCTACCTCCCCACCTATACTCTCCTCTCCACCTATCTTCTTTTCTCTCCATCTTCAGTCCGCCTCCCCCTCTCTCCCTATTTATTCCAGAACCCTCTCCCCATCCCCCTCTCTGATGAAGGGTCTAGGCCCGAAACGTCAGCTTTTGTGCTCCTGAGATGCTGCTGGGCCTGCTGTGTTCATCCAGCCTCCCATTTTATTATTATGGTGGCTCATATTGCTGCCTCACAGCACCGGGATCCCCGGTTTCATTCCAGCCTTGGTTGACTCTGTGCAAAGTCTACACGTCCCAGGTCTGTGAGGGCTGCCTCCAGGTGCTCTGGTTTCCTCGCACTTTCCAAAGATGTGTGGGTTAGGTGGGTTGGCCATGCTAAATTACCCGACATGTGCAGGTTAGACATGGGAAATATGGGGCTGGGTGTGGTTGTGGATGGTTTGACACATCTGCTTCCACACTGTAGGGATTCTATCACCCACAACCTCAATAGCTTCTTGGAAAAGGGATTTTTCAGATTGCCACCCTTCTCTTTGTGTTAAAAGTTAATGTTGAGCTTTGTTACTCTGGACCCTTCTCCCATCAGAAGCAACAAATTATTTCAATCTACCCGATTAATTTCTTTGATTATCTTAAACTTTACAATTATATCAGCATCTAATTTTCTATATTCAAGGGAACACAAGCATGCTCGGTGCGACTGGTTTGATAATTTAATACATTCAGCTTCTCTATCAGGTTGTGAATCTGCTGTTTCCCCCTTCCTGAGGTACGGTGCTAGGATTGAAATCCACTTACTCCTGATGCAGCCAAGTGAGAGCTTGGGACAGCTGTGCCATTATCTCTAGATCTTTATAAGGCAGTCTGTGATAGCTTCAAGTGAAGACCTTTAAAAAAAACTCTTTAAGTCTATCCATTAGTTTTTATTAATCTCTTTTTGTGTCCCCATACTGTCTGTAATACTCCACAGTCCTCTCTTCAGTCCTAGGGTCAGACAGCTAATGACCTTCGATAATGCAGCTAGCACAATGCCAAATAAACAAAACAATTAGTTTATACATTCGTGAGATGTCGGTGTCTCTGGCTGGGCCCAGCATTTATTGCCCATCCCCAGTTGCCCCTGGAGAAGGTGGTGGTGAGCTGCTGTCTTGAACCTTTGCAGTCCATGTGCTATAGGTAGACCGACAATGTCCCTTCGGGGGTAATCCCAGGATGTGGACCCAGCGACAGTGAAGGAACAACGATATATTTCCAAGTCAGGATGGTGAGTGGCTTAGAGGGGAACTTGCAGGGGGTGATGTTCCCAAGTATCTGCTGCCCTTGTCCTTCTAGATGGGAGTGGTCGTGGGTTTGTAAGGTGCTGAATCAGGAGCCTTGGTGACTCACCAACGTTAGAAAAAAGGACTCCTTTTGGAAAGCAATCTAGAATTTTGATTAATTGTTGCAATCAATTGTTTTCTTGAATGAAGAAAGAAAATTGTACAGTGTTTAAATGGATTAATGAGATTCACAGAGCTAACTTTACACTGAAATGGAAATAATCTAACCGAAATGCATGCAGTTATGGTGCAGTAAAGTCTCTCTTAATCATGGTCTTCAATATTAATCCAGGCACCAGCAGGAGCAGTGGAGGGGTCCTCCCCATATTGTTTGGTAATGTTGAACACACTGCAATGCAGTGTTGAACTGGAGCAGGGAGCGCGGTCTTTGAAAGGTGCAATGCTATGAATCACAGCATGGTGGTGCTGTTGCAGCATGGTTCAAAGGCATTATAGCTTCCCCTGAACAATTTTGGGTTAGGTTGACAAGAACATACAGGAGTAGACCATTCATCCCCACGAGGCTGCTCCACTATTCAATAAGATCGTGGATGATCTATATGTGACCCTAAAACAGCCTTCCTGCCTGACACCAATAATCTAGGCCCGAAACATTAGCTTTTGTGGTCCTCTGATGCTGCTTGGCCTGCTGTGTTCATCCAGCTCCACACTTTGTTATCTCGGATTCTCCAGCATCTGCAGTTCCCATTATCTTTGACCCCAATAACCACCAACTCCCTAACTTTAGCAATGCAAAGCAGCCTCATTGAAGCTTGGGTGAATGATGACCCAGACTCTCATTTCAAACACCCACAAACCTCCATCCCTCTCTCTAACCATCAAATCAGGCTCTGAACACCCTCTCAGCACTCAAAGTGCCAAGATCCCTCGGAATTTTATATATTTCACACACTTCCTTTTCTTCTAAACTCCAATGAATATAATCTCAAAATCTACACCACTTCCCCCTTCCTGCCGCATGCTGCGGGGATCAGCCCAGGGAACCCACTCTGAACTGCTTCCAATGAGGTGCATCCCCTTCTTCAGTAATGAGAGACCAAAACTGTGCACGAGGCCTGGGTGTCATCTCACTGTGGTCCTGTACACTTGTAGCAAGGCTTCCCTTTTATGCTGCATACCACCCCCCCCACTCCAAGCAATAAAGTCATACATTTTGTTTAATAGAATCCCTACAGTGTGGAAGCAGGCCACTCAGCCCACCAAAGGGCATCCCACCCAAGCCAAGACCCCAACCTTGTCCCTGTAATTCACCGGGCCTATAGATCTTTGGACCGTGGGAGGAAATCCATGCAGGCAATGCACTGTAGGCTGGAACTGAACCTGGGTTTACTGGTGCTGTGAGGAAGCAGTGCTAACCACGGAGCCATCATGCCACCCAACTTTTTTTGCCTTCCTAGCTTCTAACCGACTTCTGTGACACATTTCAATAAACAACTTCCCGAAGTACATTACTACTAATGGAAGCTTGGCAGCTAATTTGTGCACAGCAAGATGCCACAAACATCAATCAGATAATCTGTTCTGGTGCCATTGCTTTAGGGAGTAATATATTGATCAGGAAACACCATACACTCTCCAGATTCTACAATTTGAAATTGTCATTTATATCTCAAATGTCTTGCACAAGAATCAAAGGAGCAACTGGAAGGGAAAGATTATTGTTTCAGTTTTTGTAAGGCTGTAATTACCATCCTTAGCTAAAACCAATCTTTGTGGTTTAGCATTGCAAATAATTTATAAATGCATCTCCTTCTCTGGCCCATCACATGGTCAAACCCTTTTGATATTTTAACCTTGTAAAGGCCATTTTATTTTCGACAGTGGACTAAAAAAATGGCAAAAAGTACTGCTTTAAATCAAGGAAACTGGAAAGAGAGTTTGCAGTTTTAGAAATGAGTTTGTGGAACTCATTGAGAGCTGTATGTACAATGCTGTTTTATTCAAGCAGCGAGGGAGCATTCTAGACACCAAGGCTCTCAATAGCTGTGTGGTGAGGGCAGTTTCGTTCAATGACAGTCTTTAGGTTGTTTTTTTCAGTCAGGACCATTTGTTCAGGAGTATTCACCGTAGTAACAGCTTCATAATTGGTTGCCTGAAGATGTGGCTCCAGCTTTACACATGGACCATAAGCAGAAACATCTGGCCTCCAAGGAGAATGTACCTGAATCCCCCCCCTCTCCCTCTCTGTCCCTCCTGCATCGAGGGGTAAGAGAAACCTCTCAATATTTGTTCTCACTGTTTTTGTGTAAATTGTTCTCTATAACTATCTCTGTTTAAAGGAAAAGGGGGAGAAAGGAAACCTACCCTCAGGCAAACCCTAACCAGGGAATGAAAGCCAGCATTGGTCTGCTAACAGCCTAGTCTCGTCAACTAGGAACTGAAGGCGACCATAAAGAACCAGAGGAATGTAGCTCCTTCATGCCTGTGATCCAGACTGGTGCCAGAACTGTGTTTCTTTAACTCCCTGCTAATGCCCCCAGTCCCCATCTATGATATTTGTATTTTGTCTTGTCTTGTTTCTCTATTGTCAGTGATTATGAAGCATTTCATTAATTCACCGAATTGCTCACCACAAAAGATAGCATTGGGCCCATTGAGTCTTGAAGAGATGTTCAGTTAGTTCTAAATCCCCTGCTTTATTGAGAAATGAAGTCTCCTCTCACAGGCTGTTCACTACTGCTTGTACTAGGGTTCCCTGCTTCAGCAACTGCTCTGTGTGATGGACTGAACTACGACTTCTTCGAGGGTGCCATTAGTTTCACACATGGGAGATTGAGGCAGTGGTTGGGATGAAGAGGTGCTACAAACTGTTCTGGTGGTAGAAATGTGCTGGGGCTCAAGGTATTGTAATATTTAATGCTGTTATGCAGCTTATTGATTGAGAGCACATCAACAATATACCATCATGTCCCACAAAACAAGCTTGTGTGTTCAAATAGCCAGCCCACCTGATACTCTGATCAACTTGCAGACTGAACTAAACTCCAAAAAGCAACTTGATTCAACGGTCGGTGGATTTTGTCTCTCGTATGTCCTTAGATTCCTCTGACAGCTGGAGTTCTACAATTGTTCACCCAGCCTTAAGTTCAACGAACTGGCTGGTCAGATGGCTTAACAGTGACAAATGGAAATTAACCCTGAACATTGAGAAGACATGATGGGCTGAAGGGCCTCTTTCCCATGTTGTAAAAACACTGTGACATTGTGATTGTTGAAGTTGACAATACAAAGGATCTGGAGTGATCTCAATGGCTTGTTTTGAGCTGTGTCAATGATTCTGTCAAAATTAATCAAATAATCCATTTCCCCTTTGCGTCATAGCTTTCTGTATAACAAAGCAAGTTTCAAATTTGCACTCAGGCCTGATTTCCTCAATCCCCAGAAAAGCTCAGTGTCTCACTGCTGTGATGAGCCCCTGAGTCATGTGCACGGGCCCCTCCAGAATATCATGACATACACTGTCCGTGGACACAGAAGCTGAAGACACAGTCAAGTAGGCAGAGGCAGAGGGAGAGAGGGAGAGAGAGAGAGAGATTGGGAGAGAGAGGGAGAGGGGGAGGGGAGAGAGAGAGGGGGAGGGGGAGAGGGAGAGACAGAGAGAGAGTTTGGGGGAGAGAGGGGGGAGGGGGAGAGGGAGAGGGGGAGAGGGAGAGACAGAGACTGTAATTCACTATAGCTGCACTGGAACAATCTCACACCCCTTTCACTACACGGACTGCAGACATTCAGGTAGAAGTTCCTTCACAATCTTCAAAGAAACAACTACAAATGGGCAAAAAATGCAGCCCAGTAATAATGACATGCCCCAAATTAATTTGGAGCATCTGGAGGCTGTCCGTGTTTTGTCACCATTTTGTCAAGAGAGGTGCATGAGTGGGAATGTGCTTGGGAGGACAAATGGAAATTATGGAGTTTGCTGATTTATTGTCACATGTACTGAAATACAGTGAAAAGCTTGTTTATGAGCAGTAACAGGCAAATCACAGCAAGCAAAGGATGTACAGATCAAAAAGACGTAGAGGCGTACAGGTTACATTGCGGGTTACATTATTTGAGGCTAGAGAGTCCATTCAACAGTCTGATAACGGCTGGGCAGAAGCTGCTCCTTGTCCTGCGTATGTCCAGGCTTCTGTATCTTCTAACTGACAGAAGAGGCTGTAGGAGGTCATTAAATAAAACATGGTAAATGATTTTTGCAGAACTAATGCACAATACATTGAGCGAGGCATTCAACAAATGAACTGAAACGAAAAAACCTTGTGACAGATTCCGGAATCATAGGATCTCTGGGATTTCTGGAAATACTTTCAGGAAAGGGAATTGCACTTTCAAGACCTGTACTCCATCAAATATGCAAATCCTGAACAATAGTTGACGCTTTGTAAATTAATTTGAAAAATTTGATGGTCTAAACTGTGGAGATTGTGACCCAATTTAACCTGGTTTTATGACTATCAAGAAAAGATAATTAGGTCCTCATTAACCTTTCTGACCACAAATTGAACAGGACCTTGGACTACGTGTGAAAACTAACAATGAAGCTTTTTCAAGTCCATGGGGCACCTGTTTAATATAAAGATATTTACTAACGTGAACAAAAACCCAAATTGACTAATTATTGCTTTACATTTGGAGACTGTTACACTGAGGAAAGTATTTCAGATTTTAGCCAATACTCATGTTGTCCAGTTTTAATAAATATGTTGCCCTGGTGTGAGCTCAGCAAATGTGAGTTTGGGAAGAATTTATTCCCAACAGTTTATAAGATTAGAAGATGCTCCTGATCATTCCTGGTTCTGTTTTGTTTTGCGCGCAGTACAGGTAGATCAGAACATACAAAATGCATCAGGATAACAGAACAGAATGAGATATGTAATGTTATGGTTGCAGAGAAGGTGCACAAACAGCGAGAGTAACATTAAGTTCAAAATTTGAGACATCCATTCAGAAATTTAGTAACAGTAGGGAAGAAGCTGTTCTTGAACCTATTGAGATGTGTGTTTAAACTTTTGTACCTTCTGCCCGATGGCAGAGGCTGGACGAGAGTATGACGGGGGTGTAGGGGCGGGAAGGGGTATTTGATTATTTTGGTTGCTTTCCTGAAGTGGAAAGTATAAAAAGAGGCAATGGATGGAAGGAGGGCTGGCTTGTGTCGTGGACTGGGTTGTGAACACAACTCTCTGTAGTTACTTACGGTCCTAGGCAGAGCAGTTGCTGTACCAAGTCATGATGCATTCAGATAGAATGCTTTCTGCGGTGTGCCTGTAAAAATTATAATGATCATCTGATTCATGCCAAACTTGACAAAGGGGCAAGTATTAGTGTGTTATCTGTGGGGATAGGGATGTAGTGGCAAACTCCTTTGGTAAACCTACTGTACATATTTGAAATGATGGTATCAGTAACTTAACCACAGGTATTCTGTACTGGGCAGCTACAAGGCTCCGGTTAGAACTAAGAGCGTACCAACATATCAACTCATTGTTTGGTGTAACTCAACCAGGAGATTTTTATTCCGAAGCTGCCCACTCTGTAAAAGCTCAAACAAACACGAACAGGCCTGTGAGCACTGTGTGAACATTCATCAGTATCATGTGCCTTACCTTAATTGTCGCAATGCAATGTACGCAAAGTATAATGTGTAACACCAGGAACCCGTGTGCCTGGGCTGAAGCTAAGCAACTTGGATATCCTGTAGCCCACATCCCTCAACATGTCATTCCCCAAGAGGACACAGCTCAGTAAGATGGAAATTGAGAGCTTCACATCATTAGCTTACATGTCATGCATCATGAGCATGTCCTTTAAATATATATCACATATCTGCTGTGAAACAGAATACAACATCCCCGTTCGTTTCAAAGAAAAGCAATTGCAAACCGATTCAATGGGCAAAAAGGTGAAATTCTGCCCCAGAGCTTATACACTCATTGTTGTATACAGGATTGAGTTGCCCATTCAGTAATTATATGGACATGTGAATTAATATGATTAATATTTGAAAGTTTCACGTAATGTTTTGGAGGGTTGACCATTCCCCCACGACCTGGTGATTATTTCTCCACCCGGTGAGGGCCCTGTTATTTCCTGTTCATGCTAAGCTGATGTCTCAGTCATTTTGCTGCTGGACACTTTCATTCACACCATCCCACAGCCCTCAGCATCAGAGTCATCTCCCTCCCTCCCTCTCTGTGGGTGATCAGAGGGTATTTAGTTGGGCTGAGCAGCTTCTGGTTCTTCACAAGGTAGTTCCCTGGTCAGGAATGTCTTCGTGCGGCCTGGGCTGGCTGTGTATTTTAGAAAGCTCTGCCAGGACCCAGCTATTTGTGGCTGGATTTTGACCTCGCTCTCTCTGTCTGCTGTGTCGGTGTGGCTATTCACAACCTGCTCATTGGAGGTGGATCTGGTTCATTCTCCTGTGTCTTTGAAGTGGGGTGGTCATTCTCATACACCATGGTGGGGGCACTGTGAATCCCATAAATGGTCACAATGGTGAGATATGTGAACTCTGCCCCTCCTGCCACAGCCAGGTGGTTAGTAACCAGCACGGAGAGGAATTCAGGAATCTAAGCTGATGATCCTATTGGCACCTCTGTGTGATTGGACAGATTAAGTGTCTATTATACAGCATGAGAGGGTCTTTTGTAAGCTGTACCATGGGATGCCACTAGTTGGGCCTGGTTTGACTTTGAATCCTGTTTCTGTACATGCTGCCCATGCTCAAACAGCCTTAACTCAGTGAAACCGTCACTCGCTTTCCAATCCATAGAGAAATGTTTGCCCTCCATTTGTCCTGTCGCATTTTGTTTAATGAAAGTAGATCACAGGGACTGTTACAGTATTCACCATTGTCAATGTTATCCTTAAATCTTATAACAAACCTTTGCGTAATTTCTCTTAACTTTGAATGTCAGGAAGCAAGGCTGAATCTTCGTTTTTCATTTATATAAAAAAACGAGGGCATTCTATCTTCTTTGATCTTGAAAAAGAAGGTAAGTCTGCTGATTGGCTATTTACCTTGAGATCTGATCCAATGTTAACCAATGGCGATTGTTGTGTGAATGTTTAATGGTCTGGGCCTGTCTGATCCTCAGTTATAAGGAGTTACTGCTGCTTGCTACCACACTGTCACCATGAAATAATACAGGGAAATACACTGATGGTCTGCCATGTTTGTGCTGTCATATTCACGTCAGCTCCCAGCACAGATGGATGAGATGTGAGCCACATAGTACTGAAGGAACCTATGAACGTTTATTCCAGCTCCTGCTATATACATGTGTGCATTACAGAGTCAGCTACCCATGTATCTGCGCTCAGACAAAGTGATTTGAATGGCCTGTGATATGTGGTCACTTTAGTATGTCATGCTGCAAGGGGACAGGGCTCAGTAAGATGGAGTCTGAGAGCTTTATACCATGATGCCATGTACAGTGATCACATCATGAGCATGTCCCTTAAAGTTATATTCAAATCAGATAAGATACCGACCAGTCCCCCTCCACCGACACCCTCATCCGCCTAGCCGAACTCGTCCTCACCCACAACAACTTCTCTTTCGATTCCTCCCACTTCCTACAGACAAAGAGGGTGGCCATGGGCACCTGCATGGGCCCCAGCTATGCCTGCCTCTTTGTAGGTTACGTGGAACAGTCCCTCTTCCGCACCTACACAGGCCTCAAACCCCACCTCTTCCTCCGTTACATTGAGGGCTGTATCGGCGCCGCCTCTTGCTCCCCAGAGGAGCTCGAAGTTCATCCACTTCACCAACACCTTCCACCTCAACCTTCAGTTCACCTGGGCCATCTCCAGCCCATTCCTCACCTTCCTGGACCCCTCAGTCTCCATCTCAGGCAACCAGCTTGTAACTGATGTCCATTTCAAGCCCACCGACTCCCACAGCTACCTAGAATACACCTCCTCCCACGCACCCTCCTGCAAAAATTCCATCCCCTATTCCCAATTCCTCCACCTCCGCCGCATCTGCTCCCACGATGAGGCATTCCACTCCCGCACATCCCAGATGTCCAAGTTCTTCAAGGACTGCAACTTTCCCCCCACAGTGGTCGAGAACGCCCTTGACCGCGTCTCCCGCATTTCCCGCAACACATCCCTCACACCCCGCCCCCGCCACAACTGCCCAAAGAGGATCCCCTTCGTTCTCACACACCACCCCACCAACCTCCGGATACAACGCATCATCCTCCGACACTTCCGCCATCTACAATCCGACCCCACCACCCAAGACATTTTTCCATCCCCACCCTTGTCTGCTTTCTGGAGAGACCAGTTTTTCCATGACTCCCTTGTTCAACTCCACACTGCCCTCCAACCCCACCACACCCGGCACCTTCCCCTGCAACAGCAGGAAATGCTACACTTGCCCCCACACCTCCTCCCTCACCCCTATCCCAGGCCCCAAGATGACTTTCCATATTAAGCAGAGGTTCACCTGCACATCTGCCAATGTGGTATACTGTATCCATTGTACCCGGTGTGGCTCCTTCTACATTGGGGAAATTAAGTGGAGGCTTGGGGACCCCTTTGCAGAACACCTCCACTCGGTTCGCAATAAACAACTGCATCTCCCAGTCGCGAACCATTTCAACTCCCCCTCCCATTCTTTAGATGACATGTCCATCATGGGCCTCCTGCAGTGCCACAATGATGCCACTCGAATGCTGCAGGAACAGCAACTCATATTCCGCTTGGGAACCCTGCAGTCCAATGGCATCAATGTGGACTTCACCAGCTTCAAAATCTCCCCTTCCCCCACCACATCCCAAAACCAGCCCAGTTCGTCCCCTCCCCCCACTGCACCACACAATCAGCCCAGCTCTTCCCCTCCACCCACTGCATCCCAAAACCAGTCCAACCTGTCTCTGCCTCCCTAACCTGTTCTTCCTCTCACCCATCCCTTCCTCCCACCTCAAGCCGCACCTCCATTTCCTACCTACTAACCTCATTCCACCTCCTTGACCTGTCCGTCTTCCCTGGACTGACCTATCCCCTCCCTACCTCCCCACCTGTACTCTCCTCTCCACCTATCTTATAGACCTGTGAGCCTTACGTCTGTTGTAGGAAAAATTTTGGGAAGGATTATAAGAGATAGGATTTATAATCATCTAGCAAGCAACAATTTGATGGGAGATAGTCAACATGGATTTGTTAAGAGCAGGTCGTGTCTCACAAACTTCATTGAGTTTTTTGAGAAGGTGACCATGTGGATGAGGGTAGGACAGTTGACGTGGTGTACATGGACTTCAGTAAAGCCTTTGATAAGGTTCCACATGGTAGGCTATTGGAGAAAATGCTGAGGCATGGGATTGAGGGAGATTTAGCAGTTTGGATTAGAAACTGGCTTTCTGTAAGAAGGCAACGAGTGGTGGTTGATGGAAAATATTCAGCCTGGAGCCTGGTTACTAGTGGTGTGCCTCAAGGATTTGTTTTGGGACCACTGCTGTTTGCCATTTTTATAAATGACTTGGAAGCAGGCATAGGTGGATGGGTTAGTAAGTTTGCAGATGCCATTAAAGTCGGTGGAGTGGTGGACAGTGTGGAAGAATGTTGCAGATTGCCGGGACACTTGGATAAACTGCAGAATTGGGCTGAAAGGTGGCAAATGGAGTTCAATGTGGATAAATGTGAGGTGCTTCACTTTGGGAAGAATGATAGGAAGGCAGAATACTGGGTCAGTGGAAAGATTCTTGGTAGTGTGGATGCGCAGAGGGATCTTGGTGTCCATGTACATAGAACCCTGAAAGTTGCCACCCAGGTTGATAGTGCTGTTAAGAAGGCATACGGTGTGTTAGGTTTTATTGGTAGAGGGATTGAGTTCTGGAGCCGTGATGTCATGCTGCAACTGTACAAAACACTACTGTGGCCTCACTTGGAATATTGGTACAGTTCTGGTTGCCCCATTACAGGAAGGATGTGAAAGCATTGGAAAAGGTGCAGAGGAGATTTACCAGGATGTTGCCTGGTCTGGAGTGAAGGTCTTATGAGGAAAGGCTGAGGGACCTGGGTCTGTTCTCATTGGAGAGAAGAAGGCTAAGAGGGGATTTAATAGAGACATACAAGATGATCAGAGGATTAGACAGGGTGGATAGTGAGAGTCGTTTTCCTAGGATGATGACGTTGGCTTTTACGAAGGGGCATAGCTACAAATTGAGGGGTGATAGATTTAAGACAGATGTCAGAGGCAGGTTCTTTACTCAGAGAGTGGTAAGGGCGTGGAACACCCTGCCTGCCAATGTAGTTAACTCAGCCACATTAGGGGCATTTAAACAGTCCTTGGATAAGCATTTGGATGATGATGGGAAAGTGTAGGGAGATGGGCTTAGATTAGTTCACAGGTCGGCGCAACATTGAGGGCCGAAGGGCCTGTTCTGCGCTGTATTGTTCTATTTTCTATTTTCTATTTTCTATTTTCTTTTCTCTCCATCTTCGGTCCGCCTCCCCCTCTCTCCCTATTTATTCCAAAACCCTCTCCCCATCCACCTCTCTGATGAAGGGTCTAGGCCCGAAACGTCAGCTTTTGTGCTCCTGAGATGCTGCTTGGCCTGCTGTGTTCATCCAGCCTCACACTTTATTATCTAAGATATTGCGATGTGTTTGACTCTTAATTGCTGTCCGAAATCACCAAACGAGTTACTCAGTTCAAAGGAAATTGAGGATGGGCAACTAATGCTGTCAGCAACACCCAGAAGCAATGAATAGAGGGACGTTTTGGGCCTCAAGGTAACTCGGCAGGTGTGTCTTAAAATGTTGTTTCTGGTTCTGCCTGGAGGTATCCAGGTAAACTTTATACTGAAGCCATGGCTTTTTCTGGTGTCTCTGAACTGCCTGGTTACCTGTCTAAATCCTTCTGCTGCTGCTGAATCCTCATCCTACCCATTGAACTGTTCCTTGCTGTCTGACTGGGAACCTGGCACAAGTTATAGAGCAGTGACTGTCCATTAAGGCCAGGACATGCCCCTGTGAGCCAGGGCTCATCCCCAGCCACGGACACACTATCCACTTTGGGCTCACACTTATTATACCATCACTCCTTTACAAATCAGAGAGAAACAGTGTCTCATATGTTTTGTTACTTCAGCAACAGAGAATGACTAGGAATCTGAGCAATTCGATGTTAACCAACTTTTATTTCACTGAAAAAGTGATAAAGCAATGCAAAGTTTTTTGAACAAATAGTTGAAAGTATGTAATTTTGGGATATGAATGAGCTTATTGACAATTAACAGAAAATTAGCATTTGAAGTAGCTGTTATCAAAAAATGAAAGATTCAAAGTTTGATCAGAAGTGAAAAACTTCTGTCTCAGGATATAACATGCATTTCCTCCATTTCCACTTTAAAGGTTACTGGAGGGGCGCGGGGGGAAGAGGAGTGAGTTAGAGACGGTGATGGGGGGTAGTTTGCATTAGGAATAACTTTGGGGGCTGTATTAGGAATGGTCGTGGGGTGTTTGCATTAGGAATGACATTGGGGGCTGTATTAGGGACGGTGATGGAGGTTTTGCGTTAGGAACGATATTTGGGGCTGTATTAGGGATAGTCGTGGGGGGTTTGCAATAGGAATGACATTGGGGGCTGTATTAGGGACGGTGATGGAGGTTTTGTATTAGGAACGATACTTGGGGATGTATTAGGGATGGTCGTGGGGGGTTTGCATTAGGAATGACATTGGGGGCTGTATGGGGGACTGTGATGGGGGGAGTTTGCATTAGGAACAACATTGGGGGCTGTATTAGGGATGGTGTTGGGGGTTTTGCATTAGGAACGATATTGGGGGCTGTATTAGGGATGGTGTTGGGGGGTTTGCGTAGAATATAGTGAAACCTCCAGTTCCCTTAACTTACCGTCTGGAAACGGTAGTTTTCTGGGAAAATAGGTTTTGTGTTTCTTAGCCCATAAAACATGTGTTTGATTTCAATAACAGCGGCAGGATTTTGCTGACTCAAAGTGGATTAATTATTCATATATTCACCCTGAAAATTTAAATGCTGTTTCAGTCACACTAGAGGAAGGTCCAGTTAAAGCACACTAAGGTTAAACCAAGAGTTCATGTGTTCGGCCTTTTCTGCGTGTGATCTTTGCAGTGAAGAGGAAATTCCTTTTCACTCCTGAACTGTGGGGCTGGAAGTTCGGCTCTGCCTCGCAGTAAGTTTTCAGCAAAGGAGCATATACAGTGAGGCGGGTGGCCTTCACAGTGAGCTAACCCTGCCCCTGTAACATGGAGTGAAGACAGAAAATGCTGGAGATCACAGCGTGTCAGGTGGCATCAATGGAGAGAGAGCGAGCTAATGGTTCGAGTCTAGATTCGAGCCTTTGTTTGCTCCTGTAATATAGAGGAAGGGCGTGGGGTGGTGTTGGGGCCGAATGCGGGGATGTCGTGGGTAGGTGGCATTGTCAGGTCCCAACTATACCTACATAAACCTGGAGATAGTAAGGACTGCAGATGCTGGAAGCTACAGCCAATCCTACGTTAGTTTCCTCTCCTCTGTTATTAAAGGTGGTCTCAACACATCTCCCTCATTTCTCTTATTTCTGTCCTCAAAGTCCCTCCCTCACGTACCACCTACCAACAATGCGTCATCCTTTGACATTTCCGCCACCTACAATCAGGCCCCGTCACCAAAAGGTTATTCCCCTCCCCACCCCTGTCTGCTTTCCGCAGAGATTGTTCACTCAGTGACTCCCTCGTCAGCTCCACACTCCCCACCAACCCCCTCCACCACGCCCGGTACCTTTCCCTGTAACCGCAGGAAGTGCTACCCTTGCTCCTACAGCTCCGCCCTCACCTCTGCCCCAGGCCCCAAACAGTCCTTCCAGATCCGGCAGAGATTCTCCAGCACTCAGCTAACCTGATCTGTTGGATCCGTTGCTCCTGACGTGGTCCCCTCTGTATCGGTGAGATCAAATGCAGACTCGGGGACCGGTTCGCGGAACATCTGTGCTCTGCATGCACCAACCAACCCGACTTGCCGGTTGCCATCTGTTTTAATTCCCCCTCCCACTCCCCTGAGCACATGTCCATCCCGGGCCTCCTCCACTGTCAGAGTGAGGCCAAACGTAAGCTGGAGGAACAACACCTGATGTTTCTCCTTGGGAGCTTACAGCCCAATGGCCTTAATATCGACTTCACCAGCTTCAAAATCTCTCCACCCCCAACCTGTCCATCTCTGACCCACCTATCCATTCCACCCTTCCCACTGACCAACCACAATAAGCCCCTACCTGCATCCACCTACCCTCTCCCCAACCCAACCCACAGCCCCACCCCTCTATTTATTTCTGGGGTCCCCTCCAACCCCTCCTCCCTGCTCTTGATGAAGCGTTTAGGCCCGAAACATTGAATTTCCTGCTCCGCGGATGCTGACTAACCATCTGTGCTTTTCCGGCTCTCCATTTATTGGCTATATCTGCATAAATATTTAAAGGAAGTAGTGGTTAGTATTAATGCCATGGGACTAGTAATCCAGAGACCCAGATAATGCACTGGGGACCTGGGTTTGAATCCCGCCACAACAGAAGGTGAATTCAATAAAAATCCGGAATAAAAAGCCATCCTAATGGTGACCATGCAACCAATGTCTGTTGTTGTAAAAACCCATCTGGTTCACTCATGTCCTTTAGGGTAGGAAACTGCTATCTTTACCCGGTCTGGCCGACATATGACTCCAGACCCACAGCAAAGTGGTTGACTCTTAGCTGCCCTCTGGGCAATTAGGGATGGGCAATAAATGCTGCCTGGTCAGTGACACCCTCATCCCATGAACGAATGAATAGAAAAAAATAAATTAATTCTCTTTTGATTGCGATAATGTGCTGTCCAGACCACAATGTGGTCAGTGATCTGGGACCCTGTTTTGACGCTGAGATGGGAAATGACACGAAGTAAATGGACTGGCTCACTCAGCAGATACTGGCGGTACATGCTCCCGTCCCTCTATGCTGCTTGTCTGGCCTTTACTCCCCCAATCTCTTCCCCTCTGTCTGCCAGGACTTACACACCAACACATGACTACCCAAGTTGATAGGGTTGTAAAGAAGGCATATGGTGTGTTGGCTTTCTCCGGCAGGGGGATTGAGTTTAAGAGCCATGAGGTTATGCTGCAGCTGTATAAAACCCTGGTTAGACCACACGGGATATTGTGTTCAGTTCTGGTTGCCTCATTACAGGAAAACTTCAGAGAGGGTGCAGAGGAGATTTACCAGGGTGCTGCCTGGACTGGAGGGCAGGACTTATGAGGAAAGATTGAGGGAGCTAGAGTGAAGAAGGATGAGAGGTGAATTGATAGACTGGCAGTATGTCGGTGCAGGCTTGGAGGGACGAAGGGCCTGTTCCCGTCCTGTAATTTTCTTTGTTCTTTTAGAAGTATTCCTTGGGACCAGAATCCCATTATTTTGTATTATAACAAGGTGTGGAGCTGAATGAACACAGCAGGCCAAACAGCATCAGAGGAACAGGAAGGCTGATGTTTCGGGCCTAGACCCTTGTTCAGAAATGAAGAAGGGTCTAGGCCCAAAACATCAGCTTCCCTGCTCTTCTGATGCTGCTTGGCCTGCTGTCTTCATTCAGCTCCACACCTTGTAATCTCAGATTCTCCAGCATCTGCAGTTCCTGCTATCTCTGAACCCACTATTTTGTAGCCAGGTTTCTGTGTGGAGGTGAAAACAGCAACTTTCATGCAAACAACTGACCAATAAACCCAGTGGTAAAGTAAATTAGATATATGGCTTTTATTTGTTGGAAATATGCTGTTACTTCATTTACAACACCTTGAAAGAAACTAAATTTGGTCAGTTACATGGAATGTATTGATAGCCATGTGGGGTAGCATTGTCCATTTGAGCAGTTTATCATGTGTTAAAGTTCCAGCAGGATTGTGCAATTTTCCGCTGAATGAAATGTGATAAATAACTATTGCCTACATGTTCGATGTAGAACATTGCTTAGCCTGGTATTAGATTTCCTTTCGATCTAATTATGGGGCATCCTTAGAATGTTGTGACTTTATTACTGTCCAGATACAGTTGCAATTTATGCAGTTGAGGGGAAATTTGCATTTGGAAAATGGCACAGCTGGTGTTCAGATCTTTGGAGATGTGGTGTGAGTACAAATTTGCTTCCTTTGAAAAAGGGTTTTTGACGGCGATGGGGTCTGTCCGGAATGTATTCCTATCTGAGTCTGGATCAGGTTTCTGTTTAACCAGATATCATTAGAGCCAGCAGTAATAAGGCCATGTCATTGCTTAGAGTGCGGTTTTGCTTATCTCCCACACATTTGCAGATGAAAGCTGCTCCTGAGACGTTAATTCCTGCCTGAAAACCTGTAATTCTGTCAAGAGAAATGAACACAATAGCACATCTCTGGCAGGTGCTTGAATGGAATGCTGATGAGCCACATTTAATAAATAGTTTTAAAAGATTTTAATAGAAAAATGACCACAGTAATAAAAGTGATTTGAAGTTTTCAGCAGCCTGTATAGTTTATTACAAATTGACAAATGAGAATGGAGGATGCAGTGTAATTATCTCTGTTTATCCATCGCAGATTTGAGAGAGAAAATGATTCCAGCTAATCAGACAACATTGCATTTGTCTTCTATCAGACATAATAATATCCCAGATGGAAGCAGCAGAACTGCCTGCGCTGCCATTTACTGGCATCCAGCCAATGGAAAGTAGCACAAAGAAATTATAATGAGACTATCAGGATTGGAGAAAAATGCATTAATATCAGTATAATTGTAAAGTATGATAAAATATATAGGTGCCAGTGTTTGAGAGAAAGCCAAATATTTTATACCCTAGTAATGATCATGATTAATTAGATGATTATTTAAATTAAAGCGTTCAATACAAAGCCTATTCCTCAGGTCTTTAGGTCCCTTTTTCTCTTTACATACCCACTGACTAATGGCATCGACAAGCGGTGACTTAAGACCTGTCTGAGTGTGAATTAACCTTTGTAATACGACAGCCTTCCATCATCTTGCTCTGAAAACATTTCATTTCTTCTCTGCCTTGTTATTGGCTCATTTTGTCTTCTCTGGCAAATAATATTTCTGTTACATTAAAACATCTGTGAAATTATGCTCGGAACCAGCAGGTCCGGAGCCAGTACATGCCTGTTGGGAATGTAAAACAGGAGCTTGAACGGAATTTGCAAAACTGGGCTGTTGTGGTTTCATTGTGAGTTTCTTACAAACATTATTTGGCACCTACTGATGGAATGGGTGGCTCAGTCTACATTGGGACCGTAAGATCCTGCCATTTCACAGCTGGCAGTCAAGACAGCAACCAGAAACTGTAAAATATTCAAATAGCCCTGTGCATAAATTGGTCTGACTTGGCATCTGCCAGGAACATAGGAACAGGAGTAGGACATTCAGCCCCTCGAGCTCAGTCTGCCATTCAATGACTGACCTAACTCCACAGTGTTGTCCCAATGACTGGTATTGAGGAATATAGACAGGAGAGAATGAGAACAGCTGGGACAAGTGGGGAAAGTGAGGAAAGGGTAGAGGACCATGGTGGGGTGGGTGGGTAGAGGCAGAACACTGGCTAGCACTGCTGCCTCACAGCGCCAGGGACCCGGGTTCAATTCCACCCTCGGGTGACTGTCTGTATGGAGTTTGTACATTCTCCCCGTGTCTGCATGGGTTTCCTCCGGGTGCTCTGGTTTCGTCCCACAGTCCGGTGTATAGTTTAGGTGGATTGGCCATGCTATAGTGCCTGCAGTGTACAGGGATTTGTAGATAAGGAGGATTATGGGGGGATGGGTTTGGGTGGGTACTCTGAGGGTTGGTGAGGACATGTCGGCTGAAGGACCTATTTCCACACTGTAGGGATTCTATGATTCTATGATCTATGAATGACCCAGGTCCTCAGGAAGCACACCCAGCTCTGAAACTACCTCAGTGAGGAGAATGACCTGGTGCATTACCATCAGCCAAACAGTATCTCCAACTGTGACCACAATGAGCGCCTTGAGGCAGGCCTTAGCTAACAGTGTGGCAGCTGGGTCAGGGTACGTCCAGGGTCTTGTCTTTTTATAAAAACAGGCACATTACAGTTTGTTAATAAAGTGTGAAGCTGGATGAACACAGCAGGCCAAGCAGCATCTCAGGAGCACAAAAGCTGACGTTTCGGGCCTAGGGTCTAGGCCCATTACAGCTTGTGGTTTCCAAGAATGTTGTGTGTCATTCCTGTCAGGAAGGGGCCTGAATCTCTCTCTAAGAGTACAGTGCCTACACCCCTATTCCCCATCGTTGCTGTGGTACAGGGGAGAGAGACTGAGGCTTCATCGAAGTTACAGATGTCCCTGAGGGTCAGACTGTCACAGCTTGCTCACACCATATATCGCTTAACTGGAAGATGCCACAAATTGTCATTAAAGGACCTAAAATATTAGTGGCAGAAAGAGATGATTGAAACCGACAGAATTCAAAATTGTAACAGAGATAATAGGAACTGCAGATGCTGGAGAATCCGAGATAACAAGGTGTAGAGCTGGATGAACACAGCAGGCCAAGCAGCATCTTAGGAGCAGAAAAGCTGACGTTTTGGGCCTATACACTTCATCAAAGGCCCGAAACATCAGCTTTCCTGCTCCTAAGATGCTGCTTGGCCTGCTGTGTTCATCTGGCCCCACACCTTGTTATCTCGAAATCAAAATTTTAAGCTTTTGTTCTGAAGTGGCTTTGTGTTAAATATTATTTTCTAACTTTTCTGTAAGTGCCCAGTAAGATCATTATGGGCAATGTCAAATGTGATTCTGCAAGTGTTCACTGAAGTAGCCAGAGGTGCTTTTAACACAATGAATTTGATTTTAACAACAAAGTGTATAAGACAGTATCCAAGAAAACAATTGCTGCGATATTACATCGATCAACATGTTCCGATCCCAGCTGATTGTAATATTAAACAAGTCAGATTCCAGAGCGAAACGTGACTCACCAAACTATGAAAAACAAAAACAGAAATTGCTGGAGAAACTCAGCAGGTCTGACAGCACCTGTGGAGAGAGACAGAGGTAACACTTTCACTTCATGTTTTATTTTTGATAAATTATATGTTTTATTTGTTTACCATGGCGGTCAATCATTGGAGCATGTTCAAACACAGCTGTCAATGTTCTTTTAACAAAAGAAATATAAGTTTATTAAAATAAACGTAAAACAAAATATGTTCTGAAAGGTTGTGTTATAAACAGCAAAAAAGAAAAATTTTAAACCACTTTTCTCAGCAATATATTTGAGAGACACTCAACCCCAATGAAATGTCAACATCATCTTCACTTTAAAATTTGTTACTCAACTGATGAGATCACAGTTATTTCCTGTTGGAGGCATTCTGCGTATTGACATGATGTGATTTCCTTGATCCCTCCCAGAGACATGCTGATATTATTTTAGGTTCATAAGAGCAATTTGTACAGTCTTATCTTAAGTGATCCCCCTCAAACAGGCTAACTCAATGACATTTCCTCATTGAGCTGTAAGAAAAATACAGGGATTTTATCAGCCTTGTGTGTGCTTGGGCTTTGAAAATAGTTTAAGTCTTCTTTCCAGCTCTGAGGGTAGATTCTAGCAGAAACAACTGGTGTAACATTACGAGCAACCTCGACACAAGGGAGTAATGTGAAGAAGAGTGAAGGGTAAAGGCCACTCTACAAATGCAGATTTTGTTGTTGTACTTCTTGGGAAGGACTCTCCACTCATGGACTATCGGGTTTTAGCAGGATGCAGCAGGCAAGCTCAAACCAATCCCTGTTCAGGTGCACCTTGCCAATCACCTCCTGGTCAGGGAGCAGGGGAATGATTGCTAGACCACAATGGACCACTTCCTCGTACAGTTTCCAGGGACAAGATGGTTCCTGATGTGCATCTTATCCAACACTGTGTCTGGCTGTGTGGCAAGACTCAGTCAGATTGTCTCTCACTGATAGGGTGACCTGGCACAGAGAGCTGGGCCCAAGGTGAATGAGCTGTGCTAGCGACAGAGTACCAGCAGCATCATGTGTGACACACTGCCTGTGATCAGCTTCATACTGAGGGGGCCAAAGCAGGAAGAAAACTATCAGCATGCTGTTGGAGACTGTGAAATATGTACTTCTGTCACAATGTGTAGCTAACACATTTTAGATTTTGTGGACTTGTGGTTGTGATCAGACCATGATCTTCCTGGAGTAGTGTCGAGGGGGTGAATGGTGTGCTCCTGCCCCCATGTTTGTATATCACTGTGAGGGAGGTGTGTGACTTTGCCTTAAGACCAGCAGAAGCGTCAATGTTGGATATCAAGAATGCTGTAACTTCTAGCTCTGTAGAAGCACACGGCCATCCCTTTAACTTCCATCGGAACACGGTCACTGCCTGAAATATCCTTTTGCAGATTGTCACAAAGATGGGTCTCATTGACTGGTGACTTGCTATTGCAGTAACAGGGTTACATTGTCACAAACAAACTCATCACTAACACATCAAGCAGTTCAAATTCAACTCTGAGTGCCTGACTCGGGAATAGGCATTCTATGGCTGAAGATGGCAATTTGTAAAAGTTTATGAATTGTAGGGATTAAATGGTCAGTTCCCACTAATCACAACACGAACTGTAGTTATTACTGGTCTGTTGCAATTAGTTCAAAACTATTTACTAAACTTGGAATTCAATTTGAGGAGAAGCACAGTGACTCATGCCAACTCATAACCCTTCATTTGATGTTGATAAAACATCTTACCAAACATTGGCATTTTGATTTTGCCATGTACTGTTCACAATGATAGTCCACATTTAGAATAGTCTGATTGTAGTTTACAGGGCACTGGGATATACAAACAGGTTGTGCAATGTAATCCCATACTGTGTGGTTAAATGTGGCCAACATCATTGAGCTTCTGGAATATGGAAATATATCTCAAGCAGGCTGATGGAAAGTTCTGTATTGTCACTACAAGCAGCATTCAGAAAGACTTGCATGAAGAGAAACTCTGGATCCGATAGCATTGAAGAAATACAGATGCAATACAAGAAATAATACGAAACTGTAATTTCTAAAACACCAATGAGAACACCAGAAGACCCAGTTTCATGTATTTAGTTTGCTAAAGCTCCTCTGGCAGCTCCTGTAGAACCCATGACCACCCCATCTAAAAGTCAGAGGTCACATGACAACGGCTTATAGTCCAACAGATTTATTTGAAATCACAAGCTTTCTAAGCATTGCCCCTACGCTCTGAAAGCTTGTGATTTCAAAGAAAACGGTTGGGCAATAATCTGGTGTCATGTGACTTCCAACTTTGTCCACTCTCGTCCAACATTGGCACCTCCACCTCCCTCTAGAAGGAAGAGGGCAGCAGGTATACGGGACCCCCCACCACCTGCAAGTCCCCCTCCAAGCCACTCACCATCCTGACTTGGAAATATATCACCGTTCCTCGATTGTCACTGGATCAAAATCCTGGAATTCCCTCACTCAGGGTATTATGAGTCAACCTATAGCGCATTAACTGCAGCAGTTCAAGAAGGAAGCCCACCACCACCTTCACAAGGGGCAACTAGGGTTGGGCAAAAAATACTGGGCCCAGACAGTGACACACATCCCATGAGTGAATAAATTAAACAAAGAATTAAAATAACAAGATTTCGGATGGAATGCAAATTCAGTGGTATGTTACAATTTGGAAGTTTGGTTGATTTCAAACTTTCCATCTTATATTTTCAAAACCTTAATTTGAGCAACCACATCTTTAGAGCTATACACTCACTGTGATAGGGCACATGATTGGCTGAATGATTTTCTGAAGCTGTAATTGTGTTCTGCACCAGTTAACAGTTAGCTGTCCCTTAATGCTACGTTAGCTGGGAGAAGCTGGTTATGAAATGGAGACCAGTGTTGTTAAGGATACCATCTTGAGGTTAATGTAAATAACATACATGTGGGACTCATTCTGTTAGTTTTTAATTTAGCAAAACAGCTAGTTATGATTTTAATTAAATTGTTGCTGACTTCATTCACAAAAGGCAAAGCAGAAGAGGCTTGGGTAATTGTGTGAAAGTAAAGGCAGGAATGACACATATTTTAAATGAATGTCAGCAGGAGGTAATTTCTTCCAGCTTACAGACATCTGCCAGTCTTTGGCAACAAAAAACAGCTGAGTGAAAACCTCTTTCTACTTCACGTCAATGGAACAGAAAGCTGGGCAAGGATAGACTGTCATAATCGTCTCAGTGATGGCTTTATGTTGTCTCTCACCCGAACCAGGCAGAAATAATCAGGAGTTTCTCTGTCTGGAAGGAGTTCACCTCAGTTCTTGGAGCTCAAGTGCCAGTTGTCTCTGTTGTCAAAAGCTGCTCTCAGTCTGGTCATTTCTGCATCTTCAAATTGATAACTGATCAAAGCATTTATGATTATTTCTTCAAAGCTGTTGGTTTTGTCAAAAGCCTGAAGAAATCTCAAACACTTTGAGGTACTTTACCTTCCTGAGATTTTACAGATGTTAGTATTTCGGTCATGTAAAGTTTTCTATCTGGCTATTCCTAAATAAATCTGCTGAAGAATCATACAGTCATCCAGCACAGAAATAGACCCTTTGATCTACTCAGACATTGCTGATCATAATCCTAAACTCAACTAGTCCCACCTGCCTGGTTCTGGCCCATACCCCTCCAAATCATTCCTGTTTCATCTACTTATCAAAATGTCTTTTAAGCATTATAACTGTCTCTGCATCCACATCCTCTGGAAGTTCATTTCACGCACAAACCATTCTGTGTGTAAAAAATTGTCAATGGTCAATTACCAAAATGCATAAAGCTGATTAGGTGAAGCTGTTAATGAATTATATTCCAGCTAATCATTTGATCCACCAGATCGCCATCAGGTATGAACATTTCCGAGCACACTCCATGGGCACCAATTGCCTGTTCCTGACATTCATGGGCTTTGGCATCTGACATATACCAGTGCCTCTGCATCATCATCATGGTACATCTCTGATCCATTTACACTGTAGTAAGGTCCTGCATGGTAACGCTGCATTTTGGAACATTCTGGCAACAGCACAGTGTTGCTACAGTGAGGGTACAGTGTATGCAGAGGCAGGTCCCCAGCCACACACTGGATCAGGCTCCATCTCAGGGCTCCTCTTTCAGTGCTCACTCAGTCACACTCACTCACCTTGTGCCTATAGGAATGCTCACAGCATCCCTGCCTGCCACACGCTTCCCTTCCTTGTATTTAGTGTAAACATGAACCCAGGCAGCATAATCGAATTCTGAAGAAGGGTTACAGGACCCGAAACATTAACTCTGGTCTGTCTCCACAAATGCTGCAAGACCTTCTGAGATTTTCCAGCAATTTCTACTTTTGTTTCTGATTTCCAGCATCTGCAGTTCTTTATTTAGTATTTAACTCACTGCCACATCTCTTCCAGTTAGGCCCAGCTTGAAGAAGTTCTGTTCCTCTCTCCGAGAGGATTTCCACACCAATCTTTTTTCTTGTCCACCATCATTAATTTCACTGTCACTCCTGGTGTTTGACAAGATATTTGCAAAAACCCATTTCCCCAGGCACATCATGTGATTGGCTCTGGCTCTGACTCACCAAACGTGGATTCCAACTCAAAGTTCATGCTTCATGCTTTGAATCCAATCAATTCTGAAGGACGGGCACTGGGCCTGAAACATTAACTCTGATTTCTCTCCTCAGATGCTGCCAGACCTGCTGAGCTTTACCAGAAAGTTTTTTCCTATTATCCTATCACAATGATCAGCCTAGGGGGTAGACACAGCGCTGCACTGTACTATTTGATGTTAATGTCAGACCAAGTAAGTGCACTGACCTACACAGCAAACACACTCCATGTGCTTCTACCACATAGCCCTATCTCAAAGCCAGAGGCATGGGGTCCTCAGTTCTGTCAAGGGACAGACCCTTCAGTCGAGAACTGCCTGGACATTGAGTCAACGGCAGCTTTCCTACTCTCTCTGAAACAGCTTCTCACATCTGTTTGGGAGCTGGTGGGTCAGGAAGGCCAGAGAACAGACTTGAACAAATCGCTGAAGTGAATTCCACATTTTGAGGTAATTTCACTGTGAGACTACTGTTATTTTATGAACTTGAAAATATCCCACTTGCAGTGATTGTGGAGCTGTGTCCTGCAAGGTTATCGTCAAACCTTCTGTCAAATGATGGCGTGGAGATTTTATGACTGTGCCGTTTTCATGAACTGTAAAAATCTGGAATTAGTTTTTCGCTGTCGGGGTGTTGAGATGAGAGATGGGACATTTTGAAATATTTATACTAGCTGACATCTATTACCAGGGTTTTCTTTCTCCAGTAATAAGAATTTTAAAAAATAATGTTACAGTTCCAACCTGCTGGTGTTGATTCACTCTCTGTGATTGATAACCATTTCAGATAACCATATTGTTATACATTGATTTGTAATTAATCATTCCATATATTTTGGAATATCATATCAGATTAATTTCAAGCAAAGTTTGTGCAAGCTGTAACATGATCAGGAGGTATGAAACTACTCTGCGCTGATTACCATTGAGCTCTCTGTATTTCTGGGTCAGTTGCAGACTGAATACTGTGATGAATTAACAGCAGCAACTTGCATTCATGTAGCACCTTTAGCAAATAAAGTGGTCCAACGTTATAGGAGCATTATCAAATAAGTCAGTTAGTTCAGTTGGTTAGACGGCTGGTTTGTGATACCAACAGTATGGGCTGAGTTCCCACACCAGCTCAGGTTAAATGAAGGACTCTCCTTCTCAACCCCCCAACCCCCACCTTTGCCTGAGGCGTGGTGGCCCTCAGATTAAACCACCACGAGTTGTCTCTCTCCAATGAGAGTACAGCCCCCTACGGTCCAATAGCATTATAGTGACTTTATCACATCAAACAAAATTTAACCCACAGATACAGGACATTCAGCCTTGACTTGGTTGAAGGTGTTGGCTTTGTTGTATAAATACTAGCTTGGCCAGAGACATCTATGTCCCGTAAATAATAAAAAGGTAAAGGTTCTGAAAGAGTTAATGTTGATATATGCTGAGCTCCGCCCTATGTAGTGATGCCACACATCCAATGAATGGCGAATGAATTGAACTGAGGCACCATCTTCAGATGGAGGCTCTTGTACATTCTCCACCTCCAGTTGTGAACAATGAACTACAAGAGGCCTTTCAGCCCCTCAAGCCTGCTCTACCATTTAATAAGCTCATGCCTCGTCTGACTTTAACCTCAACTCTACATTCTTGCATATCCCCCAACAATGCTCCATCCCTCTGACAATCAAGAATCTATCGAAATAAAAACCAAAAGAACTGCAGGTGCTGTAGATCAAGAACAAAAACAGAAGTTGCTGGAAAAGCTCAGCAGGTCTGGCAGCATCTGTGAATGAGAAAACAGAGTTAACATTTCAGATCTGGTGACCCTTCCTCAGAACTTCCTCAGAATCTATCGAACTGTGCTTTAAAAGTTAGGAGTTGTTCTTATGACTAAGAGTTAATGTAACCTGTGTGGAGTTCCTGTAATAAGCTACATCTTCAGTGAAGACTGGAGCCTCCTCTATTGAAAATTATAGGTGAGCTATCCTTCACCAGAGATCACGGACCAGCCCCTTGGACAAACATCGGAAAGAGGATCATGACAGTATTTTACGCCAACCACAAGTAACCAGTGGGTGGTATCACACCATAATACCACAGGCTACTAGCTATGTGCATTATGTAGGTTTAAGGAGAGCCTTAAAGAGTTTGGAAGAGTTTGGCAGGTGAAATGTTGGGGGAGCTTACAGTTTAGACAACTATTGGCATGGCCAGCAAAGGTTAGCTATGTTTAATTGGAAACAGTTAACTGGAAATTCACCTGGACCCTGATAAACAGACACAATCTGAAAATCTGACACATCATCATGACCCCACACCCGAGCACCAAACCATCAATCATGACCCCACACCCGAGCACCAAACCATCATCTCCAACACCATTCACGACTTCATCACCTCAGGGGACCTCCAACCCACAGCCTCCAAGCTCATTGTTCCCCAACCCCGCACGGCCCGTTTCTATCTCCTTCCCAAAATCCACAAACCTGCCTGCCCTGGTCGACCCATCGTCTCAGCCTGCTCCTGCCCCACCGAACTCATCTCCACCTATCTGGACTCCATTTTCTCCCCTTTGGTCCAGGAACTCCCCACCTACGTCCGTGACACCACCCACGCCCTCCACCTCCTCCAGGACTTCCAATTCCATGGCCCCCAACACCTCATATTCACCATGGACGTCCAGTCCCTGTACACCTGCATTCCGCATGGAGATGGCCTCAAGGCCCTCTGCTTCTTCCTGTCCCGCAGGCCCGACCAGGCCCCCTCCACCGACACTCTCATCCGCCTAGCTGAACTCGTCCTCACACTCAACAACTTCTCTTTTGACTCCTCCCACTTCCTACAGACTAAGGGGGTGGCCATGGGCACCCGCATGGGCCCCAGCTATGCCTGCCTCTTTGTAGGTTACGTGGAACAGTCCCTCTTCCGCACCTACACAGGCCCCAAACCCCACCTCTTCCTCCGTTACACTGATGACTGTATCGGCGCCGCCTCTTGCTCCCCAGAGGAGCTCGAACAGTTCATCCACTTCACCAACACCTTCCACCCCAACCTTCAGTTCACCTGGGCCATCTCCAGCACATCCCTCACCTTCCTGGACCTCTCAGTCTCCATCTCAGGCAACCAGCTTGTAACTGATGTCCATTTCAAGCCCACCGACTCCCACAGCTACCTAGAATACACCTCCTCCCACCCACCCTCCTGCAAAAATTCCATCCCCTATTTCCAATTCCTCCGCCTCCGCCGCATCTGCTCCCACGATAAGACATTCCACTCCCGCACATCCCAGATGTCCAAGTTCTTTAAGGACCGCAACTTTCCCCCCACAGTGATCGAGAACGCCCTTGACCGCGTCTCCCGTATTTCCCGCAACACATCCCTCACACCCCGCCCCCGCCACAACCGCCCAAAGAGGATCCCTCTCGTTCTCACACACCACCCTACCAACCTCCGGATACAACGCATCATCCTCCGACACTTCCGCCATCTACAATCCGACCCCACCACCCAAGACATTTTTCCATCCCCTCCCCTGTCTGCTTTCCGGAGAGACCACTCTCTCCGTGACTCCCTTATTCGCTCCACACTGCCCTCCAACCCCACCACACCCGGCACCTTCCCCTGCAACCGCAGGAAATGCTACACTTGCCCCCACACCTCCTCTCTCACCCCCATCCCAGGCCCCAAGATGACATTCACATTAAACAGAGGTTCACCTGCACATCTGCCAATGTGGTATACTGCATCCACTGTACCCGGTGCGGCTTCCTCTACATTGGGGAAACCAAGCGGAGGCTTGGGGACCACTTTACAGAACACCTCCGCTCAGTTCGCAACAAACAACTGCACCTCCCAGTCGCAAACCATTTCCACTCCCCCTCCCATTCTCTAGATGACATGTCCATCATGGGCCTCCTGCACTGCCACAATGATGCCACCCGAAGGTTGCAGGAACAGCAACTCATATTCCGCCTGGGAACCCTGCAGCCATATGGTATCAATGTGGACTTCACCAGTTTCAAAATCTCCCCTTCCCCTACTGCATCCCTAAACCAGCCCAGTTCGTCCCCTCCCCCCACTGCACCACACAACCAGCCCAGCTCTTCCCCCCCACCCACTGCATCCCAAAACCAGTCCAACCTGTCTCTGCCTCCCTAACCGGTTCTTCCTCTCACCCATCCCTTCCTCCCACCCCAAGCCGCACCCCCATCTACCTACTAACCTCATCCCACCTCCTTGAACTGTCCGTCTTCCCTGGACTGACCTATCCCCTCCCTACCTCCCCACCTATACTCTCTCCACCTATCTTCTTTTCTCTCCATCTTCGGTCCGCCTCCCCCTCTCTCCCTATTTATTCCAGAACCCTCACCCCATCCCCCTCTCTGATGAAGGGTCTAGGCCCGAAACGTCAGCTTTTGTGCTCCTGAGATGCTGCTTGGCCTGCTGTGTTCATCCAGCCTCACATTTTATTATCTTGGAATTCTCCAGCATCTGCAGTTCCCATTATCTCTGATACAATCTGAAAAATGTGTTGATTTGGTTGATGGGTTTACTGTTGTCACATATACTGAGATACAGTAAAAAATGTTGTTTTGTGTGCAGTCCAGGCGGATCATGCCAAACAGGGTGCATCAGGGTAGCAGAACTGGCACAGAAAAGGTGCAAAGAGACAAAGCAGAATTAGAGTTTGACAGGTCTGTTCAAAAGTCTGATAACAGCAGGAAAGGAGCTGTTTTTGAGTCTGTTCGTCCATGAATTAAAACTTTTGTATCCTCTGCCCAACGAAGGAGGGTGGAAGAGATTATAACCGGGGTGGGAAGGGTCTTTGATGATGTTAGCTGCTTTCCCGATGCAGCAGGAAGAATAGATGGAGTCAATGGATATGCTCGTTGGATAGCTTGCTTGTAAATTCTAACTCTGTGAACAAACTTTGGTAAGAGGGTGTAGTGATTGGCTCCAGCTGCATGCAGCGGGCTTTCCGCAATGTAACACTAAGCACAGGATGATTAAAACCCAGGAAACATGAAAGGCCAGAGTTAGAGGATTGTAAAATGCACACCTTGTTGGGCTGGCAGGTGGTACAGCCATAGGGAGGGGTGAGAACACAGTGGGATTGAGGAAATGCAGCGTGGAGCTGGAGGAACACAGCAGGCAAGGCAGCATCACAGGAGCACGAAAGTTGACGTTTCGGGTCAGAAATGGGGGAGGGAAAGTGAGCTCTGAAATAAATGGGGGGGTTGTTGGACTGTAGAAGGTAGGTGGGATGGTGATAGGTGAGTGCAGGTACGTAGTGGTGGGGTTGAGGAATGAGGATTTTTAAACTGCTCCAGTGTTAGACTAGGAACCAAATGCTTGAATAATTGGAACTAGTGGAGATGATGTTTATCATCACTAGTTTATTCTACCAGCTGATGAGAGCTCAACCAGAAAAATTCAGCCTTGTTCTCTCTGCATAGTGAAGTAGATGTCAAGTACCTTTGGAGTATATGTACAGTATTTGTGGAGTACATTCGGAGTATATATGGAGTGCATGTGACCTGCGCAGTACTTCCATCATCTACAATTGCAACATACTTTGTGTTTGTAAGGTGAACTTTGTTGAGGTTAACTTCTAACGTTACACATTCAATCTAATATCAGCGCACAGTCAAAGATTCTTTTACACTGGTCTTTAAATGAACTCAGCAAACTTGTTTTTGATTAGCATGTGAACTTTGGAAAGCTCTAGAGCTCACTGCTGCATTTAGTATTTTGTCCTGGACAATGAAATGATTTGAATGGGTTGCTTTTAAACAAGGATCAAGTTCCAGATAGTCAAGGACACGTTTAACATTGAACTAACTGGAATGAACCTGCCCATACTAAAGTCATGTGTTAGAAGTCACACAATGCAGTTTGTAGTCAAACAGGTTTATTCAAATCACTGTTGGATTGTAACCCGGTGTCATGTGACTTCTGACCCTGTCCACCCCAGCCCAGCACTGACACCTCCCCATCATAACATCACGAGGACCTGCCTGTTACTTGCTTTTGTAATTATTGGCTCTAAACATTGAAATGGAGGCAGGGATGAAAAAAGGAACATGAGAAACCATTAGGTTCGTCAAGAAACACTCATAACTCAACTCAGAAAATGTGAGCACAAGGGCACAGTGACACAGAACATAGAACAGTACAGCTCAGGGACAGGCCCTTTGGCCCACCATGTCTGTGCTGGCCATGATACCATTCTAAACAAATCCCATTTGCCTGCACATGGTCTGTATCTCTCTGATTCCCTGACTGCTCATGTGTCTGTTTAAATGCCTCCTAAACATTGCTATCATCTCTGCTTCTACCATCGAGGTACCATCTACCAAGCGAGGTCTGCTTCTACCATCTTAGGCTTTTGTGCTCCTAAGATGCTGCTTGGCCTGCTGTGTTCATCCAGCTTCACACTTTGTTATCTTGGATTCTCCAGCACCTGCAGTTCCCATCATCTCTGCTTCTACCATCTCTGCTTCTTCCCACGA
The DNA here is from genome assembly GCF_030684315.1 of Stegostoma tigrinum. Lineage (NCBI taxonomy): Eukaryota > Metazoa > Chordata > Chondrichthyes > Orectolobiformes > Stegostomatidae > Stegostoma > Stegostoma tigrinum. Next base: position 53,842,844 of record NC_081376.1, on the reverse strand, counting down.
GGGTGGCATGGTGGCACAGTGGTTAGCACTGCAGCCTCACAGCGCCAGGGACCTGGGTTCGATTCCAGCCTCGGTTAACTGTCTGTGTGGAGTTTGCACGTTCCCCCCGTGTCTGCGTGGGTTTCTTCTGGGTGCTCTGGTTTCCTCCCACAGTCCAAAGATGTGCAGCTGGGTGGATCAGCCATGCTAAATTGCCCATAGTGTTCAGGGGTGTGTGGGTTATAGGGGGATGTGTCTGGGTGGGATGCTCTGAGGGTCCGTGTGGATTTGTTGGGCCAAAGGGCCTGTTTCCACACTGTAGGGAATCTAATCTAATCTCCCCTAGCACCATGTTCCAGGCTCCTATCACACTCTGTGTGAAAAAAAACTGACCTCGCACATCTCCTTTAAACATTTTCCCTCTCAAGTTCTATCAGATTGGCACTATCAGAACCTCTTGCTGATGAATGCATTCAGTGAGTCAGTAAAATATGATGATCATCATCTGTTGTTCCTTGAGAAGCGGACAATTAACAGGTGTCACAGAATGGGAGTGTGGTTGAGATGCTTTTCAGGTTTAATCTGATTTAATACTAACCAGAAAAAAAAACTGAACCACACACCAAAACCTGAATGGGAAGTGGATGGAAATTATACCTTACAGCTGCCTGATTGGCATTGAGCATGAACATTAACACTTCTCCGTTCCAGCTTCTGATCTCAGCCAATGCACATGGAAGGAACAAATTCGCATTTGGCCCATGCCTTGAACACACTTTGCTGAATTATCCAATCGTGAGGCAGGCTGATTTTGTGTAGGTGAGAAATCATTTCAAAATGAAAAGGGAACTGAGTTTCATCAATGCTGCAAGTGCAGATGCTGGAAATCTCGAATAAAAACAAAAATTGCTGGAGAGTACAGAAAAGATTCACAAGAATAAAATTGCTCTTCCCCAGTTTTGCTGATAAATTGTTGAACAGTGGGGACTGTTGCCTTTGGAAAAAAAGGTGGAGAGGAGATTTGATGCAGAGTTCAAAATTGCGAGGGCTCCGGACAGAATAAATAAGGTGAAACGGATTTACCTGAGACACGGATTTAAGGCTTTTAGCAAAGGGAGCACGAGCGAGATGAGGAGAAAGATTTTCAGACAGTGAGTGGTTACGAACCAGAATACATTGCTTAAGAGTGTGGTGGAGGCAGGTTCAATTGAATTATTCTCAAGGGAATAGCGTCACTAGCTGAAAAGGAAGAATGTGCAGGATAACAGGGAGATGATTCTATAAGATACCAGCAAGCCAGGCAGAAACTCTCAATATTTTCTATAGATTTGTTTCCACAGCATTGGCGGCCTTTCCTACTTTTATATCTTTAAAGCTTGTGAACTCCCTGTGAGAGAGCGACTTTTTAAAACATTCAGTCATGTGATTAGGACATCCCTGGCCAGTCCAGCATTTATTGTCCATCTCTAATTGCCCAGAGGACAGTTGAAAGTCAACCACATTGCTGTGGGTCTAGAGTCACATGTAGGCCCGACTGGGTACAGATAGCAGTTTCCTTCCCCAAAGACATTAGTGAACCAGATGGGTTTTTGCAACAATTGACAAAGGTCATCATAGAATCCATACAATATGGGAGCAGGCCATTTGGCCCATCAAGTTGCACCAACCCTCTGAAGAACATCGCACCCATATCCAGTCTCCCTAACCTATCTCTGGAACCCTCATTTCTTATGGCTGACCCACCTAACCTGCACATCCCTGAACACTGTGGGATAATTTAGCATGGTCAATCCACCTACCTTGGCCATCTTTGGACTGTGGGAGGAAACTGGAGCACCTGGAGGAAAACCATGCAGACACGGGGAGAATGTACAAACTCCAGTCAGACCCAGGTCCCTGGTGCTGTGAGGCAGCAGTGCTACCCACTAAACCACCGCACCATCATTGGACTCTTGATAAAAAGATTTTTATTGGATTCAAATTCCACCGTCTGCCGTGGCAGCATTCGAACTCAGGTCCCCAAAACATTGCCTGGATCTCCAGATTAACAGTGATAATACTGTTAGGCCATTGACTTCCCTTATTTGAACAAGTACATTTTGAAATTCTTTAAAGGATCGTTTGTTTTATTCATTGAGTGGATTGTGAGAGTTGCAGTATTTCTTGCCCTGACACTGGCTCCCTTGGAAAGGCGGGGATGAGCTGCCTTCTTGAATCGCTGTAGTCCACCTGCTGTAGATACTGTTACTCCTCACTGGAAACACACTGGAAATCAGGCCCTGTTACTCCTGGAGTCGTCAAGAAGTTAAAGATTTTAAAAACAGGGCAGTAAAGTAAAAACAGACTATTGTAGTTACTGTGTTTATATGGCTAGTCCAGTTGAGTTTCGGTAACCCAAGGATGTTGATAATAGGGGATTCAGTGATGGTAATGCCATTGAGTTTCAAGAGGCGCTGGTTAGATTCTCTTCTGGTAGAGATGGTCACTGCCTGGCATTGGTGTGGTGTGAATGTTGCTTGCCACTTGTCAGCCCAAGCCTGGATATTGTCCAGATCTTGTTGCATGTGAACACAGACTGCTTCAGTATCTGAGGAGTCACAAATGCTACTGAACATTGTGCAATCATCAGCGAACATCCCCACTCCTGACCTTATGATGGAGGGAAGGTCAGTGATGAAGATGGTTGGGCCTAGGACACTACTCTGAGGAACTCCTGCAGAGATGTCCTGAAGCTGAGATGGCTGATCTCCAACAACCACGAGCATCTTCCTATGTGTCAGGTATGACCCCCAGCCAGTGCAGAGTATTTCACTGATTCCCATTGACTCCAGTTTTGCTAGGCCTCCTTGATAACATGCTCAGTTAAATATGGCCTTGATGTCAAGGGCTGTCACTCTCACCTGGCTTCACCTTTGGAATTCAGCTCTTTTATCCATGTTTGGACGAAGGCTTTAATGAGGTCAGGAGCTGAGTGGCCTATTTTTAGGGGAGGCTTTATAAATTCTAAACTCTTCCTATTTCCAAATACGTGAATGTTTCTGCTCAAATAGAAGAGTGAGGGAGTGAGGAATGTGTGAAACATTTACTTATGTGTTAATGTTCTATGGCATAATTCCAGGGCTAGGAAGTCAACCCGACACTGTAACAATCTGTCACAGGTACTCTTTACATCCACTGCAGCAGTGACAGAATTACAAAAATATTTCATGGTGAAGCAGGCAGTAATATCGTAAGACTATGAAGAACACTTTAAATAATGTAAATACTTCCTTTGTTATTTAATGGTGATCAATTTGAATGTTCTCACCTTCAGTGTACAAACAGACTGGAGACATTGGGGCAGTTTTCCTTGCAGAAGAGAAGCTTGAGGGGAGATTTGGTCAGGGCACGCAAATTCACAAGGGAAAGGACAAAGTAGATACGTTCATAATCCTATTAAATTAAGAAAGAGAAGGTTTGAAACATGCATGGCGCAATCAAGTGCAATCTCCTCCCTAACTCACCTTTACTGGCTCCAACCCTGCCTCCTTGACCTGTCTGACCCTCTCCACCTATCTTCTCCTTTATCCATCTTCTATCCGCCTCCCCCTCTCTCCCTATTTATTTCAGAACCCCCTTCCCCTTCCCCATTTCTGAAGAAGTGTCTAGACCTGAAACGTCAGCTTTCTTGCTCCTCTGATGCTGCTTGGCCTGCTGTGTTCACCCAGCTCCACACCGTGTTATCTCAGATTCTCCAGCATCGGCAGTTCCTACTTTCTCCTTAAAAAAAGTTAATCTGTTGTGGGCTCACAGTTTATTAGGGAATTCACTCTTCATTATCATAGAATCCCTACAGTGTGGAAACAGGCCCTTCGGCCCAACAAGTCCACACGGACCCTCAGAGCATCCCACCCAGACCCATCACCCTAAAACTCACCTAATCTACACACCCCTGAACACTACAGGCAATTTAGCACGGCCCATCCACCTAGCCTGCACACCTTTGGACTGTGGGAGGAAACCGGAGCACCCAGAGGAAACCCACGCAGACACGGGGAGAACGTGCAAACTCCACATAGGTAGATGCCCGAGGCTGGAACTGAACCTGGATCCTTGGTGCTATGAGGCAGCTGTGCTAACCGCTAAGCCACTGTGCTGGAATAATGGAATAGCACACATGACCCAATTGGTTAACTGTTGTTGCATGATTTCAGAACATTATCAGTGGCGATCTGTGTGATACCTCACTGATTTCAGATCCTACCCTGGTATTTCTCCACAGTTTACCATCACCTTCTGTGAGATTACAAGCAAACCCTTTGATGATGTACAGGTTTAGCTTGGGGCAGGTCCTTGGTGCCTGGGCTTTGCTACAATTTTTGGTCGTGACCTTGTTTGGAAAGAAGAAAATATCAAAATTCAGGTTATTTACTGAAGGGAATAAAGGCAGAAAATGACAAAGTATAAAGAGAAGGATTTTTAATGTTAAAAAGTCAAAGAAATCAAACGCTCATATTATCTTAGCTAACCTCCAAGGCTTTAAAATCAGAAGAAAAATCAGTCAAATAGAAGATGATTATTACTGATAAATGACACATTACTTGTCAGATAGCGTTAACAGATCTTATAAATCACCCACTCAGCGTATTGGCCATCAGTCTCAGTCACACAGCCCATCGAAACAGCCTCGTGAAGCACTATGTTGAATCATCGAATCCCTACAAAGCAGAAAGAGGCCATTTGGCCCATGAAGACTGCACCAAACCTCTGAACAGTATCTTCCCCAAACCCAACCCTCTACTCCTGTAGCACTTCATTTCCCATGGCTAATCCAGCTCACCTGCATTTCCCTGAACCCTCTAAGGCAATTTAGCAAGGCCAATCCATCTAACCTGCACATCTTTAGACTATGAGATTAAACCAGAGTACTGACAGGAAACTTCACTGTATCTTCACCTTGGATTCAGTTTGATCTCCCTCTAACAATAGCACAACACCATTCCTGGGTTCCATAGGGACAGCCTTCACCAAAAATGTAACACGCCTGCAGAACCTCACCTGCAGAAGCTCTTCAACTCTGTGAGCAGTTTTGGTTCTCTTATTTAAGGAAAGGTACCATTTCACTGGAGGCAGTTCAGAGAAGGTTCACTAGGATGATCCCTGCTATTGGAGGGATTGACTTATGAACAAAGGCTAAACAGGTTGGGACTGTACTCACTGGGGTTTAGAAGAAGGAGAGGTGATCTTATTGAAACATATTGGATTCTGAAGGGACGTGACAGGGTAAATGCTTCAAGCATGTTTCCCCTCATGGGAGAGTCTAGGACCAGAGGCACTGCAGGATAAAGGGGCACCAATTTAAGACAGAGATGAGGAGGAATTTCTTCTCTCGGAGGGTTGTGAGTCTTTGGAACTCCTTGCCACAGAGAGCAGTGGGGGCAGAGTCCTTGTCTATATTTAGGCTGAGATAAATTCTTGATCACTCGGGGAATGAAGGGTTATAGGGGAAAATACAGGAAAGTGGACGTGAGGAATGTTGGATCAGCCATGATCCTATTGAATGACAGAGTAGATTCAAGTGTTGAATGCCTTCCTCCTGTTCCTGTGTCTCATGGTCTGATGGACTCTGCTTACCAGGGTACAGTTTGAGTTGGGGGTGGCTATGAAAGTGATATCCAGTGAGTTCCACATGACATTGTGCTCAATTAATTGGGAGAGGGGTGGGGATGCAATGAAGGAAGAAGGGAACTTCAGGGAAGGACAGGAGTAGCAGGCTTGGAGGGCCAAGCCCAGCACCTCACAAACTCAATGTTGTTCCCGTGTTAGTCACTGCATGATAGTCATGAACCCTGTGGGAGGGTGACAGTACAATGCTCAAATTATATCATCCCCTGAAGATTTGAGTGAGAAGCTCCAACCATTCAATAAATATCACCTGACCAATTAAGCCACTATGAGTAAATATACACATGTCAATACACAACGGTATCTGGGTACACCTGCACTGTATGCAGGAATAGTGTTAATTTTCACATATCGCTTGCAGGAAAGTCACAACTGTTTTTTGCTATTTGTTAACAAGTCACATATTGCAATTGAATATCAATATACTAACAACTTTTAATTATATTATATTGTTAGGAAACCCTGTTTAGATTCCACTTGTTACTAGCATGGTGCTAAACTTATGATATAATTACTGGACAAGACTGAAATCTGGTTTGATTGATCATATTTTGTATTTTTGTATTTAATAAGAGCTCTTTCATTGACACAAAATCTTTCTATGCTGCATAGAGCAAAGAACAGAGAGCAAAAAAAATTACTGCACAGGAACAGATCCTTCGGCCCTCCAAGCCTGCTTTGATCCAGATCCTCTATCTAAACTTGTTGCTTATTTTCAAAGGATCTGTATCCCTCTGCTCCCTGCCCATTCATGTATCTGTCTAGATACATCTTAAATGATGCCATCGTGCCCATCTCTACCATCTCTGCCAGCAACGTGTTCCAGGCACCCACCACCCTCTGTGTAAAGAACTTTCCATGCATATCTCCCATAAACTTTTCCCCTCTCACTTTCAAATTGTGACCCCGAGTAATTGAGTCCCCCACTCTGGGAAAAAGCACCTTGCTATCCACCCTGTCTATACCCCTCATGATTTTGTAGACCTCAATCAGGTCCCCCCTCAATCTCCGTCTTTCTAATGAAAATAATCCTAATCTACTCAACCTCTCTTCATAACTAGCACCCTCCATACCAGGCAACATCCTGGTGAACCTTCTCTGCACCCTCTCCAAAACATCCACATCATAAGACCATAAGACATAGGAGTGGAAGTAAGGCCATTTGGCCCATCGAGTCCACTCTGCCATTTAAATCATGGCTGATGGGCATTTCAACTCCACTTCCCAGCACTCTCCCTGTAGCCCTTGATTCCTTCTGAGATCAAGAATTTATCAATCTCTGCCTAGAAGACATTTAACGTCCCGGCCTCCACTTCACTCTGTGGCAATGAATTCCACAGGCCCACCACTCTCTGGCTGAAGAAATGTCTCCTCATTTCCGTTTTAAATTTACCCCTTCTAATTTTAAAGCTGTGCCCATGGGTCCTAGTCTCCCCACCTAACGGAAAAAACTTCAAAGTGTCCACCCTTTCTAAGTCATATATTATCTTGTAAGTTTCTATTAGATCTCCCCTCAACCTCCTAAACTCTAATGAATACAATCCCAGGATCCTCAGCCGTTCATCATACGTTAAACCTACCATTCCAGGGATCATCCGTGTGAATCTCCGCTGGACACACTCCAGGGCTTGTTTGTCCTTCCTGAGGTGTGGGGCCCAAAATTGGACACAGTATTCTAAATGGGGCCTAACTAGAGCTTTATAAAGTCTCGGAAGCACATCACTGCTTTTATATTCCAACCCTCTTGAGATAAATGACAACATTACGATCGCTTTCTTAATCACGGACTCAACCTGCAAGTTAACTTTTAGAGAATCCTGGACCAATACTCCCAGATCCCTTTGTACTTCTGCTTTACGAATTTTCTCACCATTTACAAAATAGTCCATGCCTGTATTCTTTTCTCCAAAGTGCAAAACCTCGCATTTACTCACATTGAATTTCATCAGCCATTTCCTGGACCACTCTCCTAAACTGTCTAAATCATTCTGCAGCTTCCCCACCTCCTCAGTACTACCTGCCTGTCCACCTATCTTCGTATCATCGGCAAACTTTGCCAAAATGCCCCCAGTCCCTTCATCCAGATCATTAGTATATAAAGTGAACAGCTGCGGCCCCAACCCTGAACCCTGCGGGACACCACTTGTCACTGGTTGCCGTTCCGAAAAAGAGCCTTTTATCCCAACTCTCTGCCTTCTGTCAGACAGCCAATCCTCAATTCAAGCCAGTAGCTCACCTCGAACACCATGGGCCCACACATTACACAGCAGTCTCCCGTGAGGCACCGTTTCAAAGGCCTTTTGGAAGCCTAGATAGATAACATCCACTGGGTCTCCCTGGTCTAACATACTTGTTACCTCTTCAAAGAATTCTAACAAGTTTGTCAGGCATGACCTGCCCTGACTAAATCCATGCTGACTTGTTCTAATCTGACCCTGCACTTCCAAGAATTTAGAAATCTCATCCTTGACAATGGATTCTAGAATATTACCAACTACTGAGGTTAGGCTAATTGGCCTATAATTTTCCATCTTTTGTCTTGATCCTTTCTTAAACAAGGGGGTTACAACAGCAATCTTCCAATCATCCGGGACTTCCCAGACTCCAGTGACTTTTGAAAGATCACAACTAAAGCCTCCGCTATTTCCTCAGCCACCTCCCTCAGAACTCTAGGAAGTAGCCCATCGGGGCCAGGAGATTTATCAATTTTTAGACCTTTTAGCTTTTCTATCACTTTCTCTTTTGTAATGTCTACCATACTCAAATCTGCTCCTGACTCTCCTTATTTGTTGGCATACTACTCATGTCTTCCACTGTGAAGACTGACACAAAGTACTTATTAAGTTCTTCAGCTATTTCCTTATCTCCCATCACTAGCCTTCCAGCATCAATTTGGAGCAGCCCAATGTCTACTTTTGCCTCTCGTTTGTTTCTTATGTATTGAAAGAAGCTTTTACTATCATTTCTAATATTACTAGCTAGCCTACCTTCATATTTGATCCTCTCCTTCCTTATTTCTGTCTTGTTATCCTCTCTCTGTTTTTGTAGCCTTCCCAATCTTCTGATTTCCCAGTGCTCTTGGCCACTTTATAGGCTGTCTCTTTTTCTTTGATACATTTCCTGACTTCCTTTGTCAGCCATGGCTGTCTAATCCCACCCCGGATAATCTTTCTTTTCTCTGGGATGAACCCCTGTACTGTGTCCTCAATTACACCCAGAAACTCCTGCCATTGTTGCTCTACTGTCTTCCCCGCTAGGCTCTGCTTCCAGTCGATTTTTGTCAATTCCTCTCTCATGCCCCTGTAATTACTTTTATTTAATTGTCACACCATTACATTCGATTTTGCCTTCTCTCTTCCAAACATCCTTGTGGTAACGTGGCGACCAGAACTGTACACAGTACTCTAAATGTGGGCGAACCAAAGTTTTATACAACTGTAACATGACCTGCCGACTCTTGTACTCATTACCCCATCCGATGAATGAAGGCATGCCGTATGCCTTCTTGACCACTCCATCCACCTGCATTGCCACCTTCAGGGTACAATGGACCTGAACACCCAGATCTCTCTGTGCATCAATTTTCCCCAGGGCTTTTCCATTTATTGTAGATTTTGTTCTTGAATTGGATCTTCCAAAATGCATCACCTCGCATTTGCCTGGATTGAACTCCATCTGCCATTTCTCCGTCCAACTCTCCAGACTGTCTATATTCTACTGCATTCTCCAACAGTCCAATTTCATTAAATTCCAGATTCATGTTTAACATTTATTAAACAAAAGAAATGAAGATAAGCTAGAATAAATCAGAATACTAACATATAGGACAAATTCAAAGCATGTGATAAAATACAATCCCAATATTCTCCAACCATCCCCCACCCATTTACAGCACAAATTCCAGAGAGGGTTTAATTTTACCATGGCTTCAATTTCCCATGTTAGGAATCTGATAGTTGCTTCCTCGAAGTCTTCATCCAAATGAGCTTAGGCTTTCTCATCTTCAAATAATTGCTTCAAAGTTGTAACTAAGTACTACTTTTTTGAATTTTTAAACTACACTCATTACATTGTGGTAACTTCTATCTCAAACTCCATCTCTACTAAAACTTCTGTAAAATTCCAAACTGAAACTCTTTTATTCCAAGTTTAGGCATTTCCCCTAACCCCATAAAAACTCTGGAATCGTCTATCTGACAGCCTAATAACGTAAACTACTTATTTAATCTTTTAACAACTCTCCCAATGTAAACAAATTCCCGCAAAAACGATCCCTCTCAGACAGTTTTAAAATATATCATCATGGCCACGGAAATATGTGTATGTCAATCATTAGACACAGAAAACCCACATTATAAGTTCAAAATTTAAAAATTCCAAAGAAATGGGGTATTAAAACATATATAAATCACACACCTCATATCACACTAGTGTGACTAAATCTCACAATAGACTTAAATTGCATCAGTTGCTGGAAATGCTCAGCAGGTCTGGCAGCATCTGTTGTATGAAATCAGAGTTAACATTTTAGGAAATTTCTGTTTTTGTTTCAGATTTCCATGTACTAGGTAAGCCTGTAGTAGACATATATTTAGATATTTCCACATTGTAATGCGTTTTTGCACTGATATTTATAATATTATTGCACTGTGCATTCTCCACTTTTGAGAGCACAAGGTAGATGGTAACGCAATTACACCATCTGTGCTTATCACTGAAATTTGCCTATATTGGTTAAATAGTGCTAACAATATGCATTTGGAGTGAAGTAAATCTGTGCTGCGTATAACACATTGAGCATATGGTCTATTTCTTGCAGTTCAAAAAATACTTGCCCTTAATTTACTGATTTAAAATGATATCTCACAAAGTTGTGTCATCAGGCGCTTTTAATCAGTGATTCGTACCATGCTCAAGGTAAAATGACCTTGTACTGGGTGCAATTTCCAATAATTAGGAGAGGCATTAACTCGGTAAGATTTCCCGTCCTTTTAAAAATAAAATTGGTGACAGGTATTTGCATTGCCCACTGTATCTCGAGGGGTACACAACAGTAACAAGGTTGTTATGAGTGAGGGGTACCTGTGTCAATAATTGCATTTCCACTTTAACCTCCTGTTTTTGGAAGCCGATTTCTTCCTCCTGCCACTTGGTGGAGCTGCAGTACCTTGGGTTTGTATCGATCGCGCCTGCCCTTTCTGCTTTTGTTTCTGAATTTCAGCAGCTGCAGACTTTTAGCTCTGAGAGAGTGAAGGGCTTCCTGGCAATTTACATTGGCACCTGCACTCAGTGAGCTGAGCTGATCCATCAGCAGCTCTTTCCCCAGACTAATTCAATTAAAGGTTCTTTGCGAGATCAAGAATAATTTGCATGCTGTTTACATTTCAACCAGCCAGACAGAATTGCATTTTCAATTACTGCTATGTATCAAAAGAATGTTTTTTTTGAAATGTTACCATATATGCATTCACAGATTGTGAATTACTAATTTACTGTCTCTGATTGTTTAATCGTTCATAAGGAAAATGATAATATTCACACATTAACATCTATCTCTGATGACTGAGTGTTTGGATAAGTTCCAGTTCAGCATGAAGAGCCAGGTGAATGCATGAAGGATAAGCCATGTCTAATCAATTGAGCAGTACTTTTTTGAGACCGCCACTAACAAAGCAGATGCATTTCAAATCAATTCCCAAAGAGTTGAAGAAGGGTTATACCCGAAACATTGACTACCCCTTTCTTCCAGACGTTGCCTTGTTTGCTGTGTTCTTTCAGCCTCCTGTTTGTCAACCAACTCTGGAGGTAATTCGCACAAATGGAAAGCTTAAGCAGGAGGCCAGAAACCAGACTTAGTGCAGGAACATTGGTTTATACAACATGGAAGAGGGTGATGATTGGTTGGATCTTTGTTGTCACAGAGATGCAACAAAAGCAGTGAACTGTCAATCTTAAACAAAAACAGAGATTGCTAGAAAAGTTCAGCTCAGCGTTAATGTTTCGGGTCGCATGACCTTTCCTCAGAATTGTTGAGTTTTTCTGGAAAATTCTGCTTTTGTTTTTGATTTCCAGCATCTGCAGTTCTTTGGTTTTTACCGTCAATTGTAGTCTGCAAACAAGGGAAGTAGAATCTGATTGGTCAGGGTGTTGCCATTGCAATGCAGCAGCTTTGACTTTTTCCATGAATTCCATGATTCCTTTCCCGATGAGAAAGCTGCAATGATGTACTGATCCTTTCTATACAATACAGCATTTATTCTTGTTTACATCTCTATCTGCCCTTTACCACCATGAGGACCATCTTTGTGCTCTGCTCTGGGAATAGTCACCATTAGTTCTACATGTTCCTCATCCCCTCTCTGTCTGCAGCATAAAAGCACCGTCTTCCGACACCTTTCAATTGCACGGAATTTTGGACTTGAAGCAGTAACTCTGTTTCTCTCTCCACAGATGCGGCTGCACCTGCTGAGTTTTTCTAGCAATTTGTGTCTCATACAAGAGAACACTTTGATTTGCAAGTAGCCTTGCAACTTGAGAGACAGACACAAACAGGGTGAGGATTAGGGTGAAGAAAATGCCAGGGTTCCTGATTTATGGATCTTTGACTTGCGTTGCTGATACTTATTGATCCCGTACAGAGGGTGTAGTTTTAAAGACCCATTATCATAGAATCCCTACAGGAAACAGGCCCTTCGGCCCAACACGTCCACACTGACCCTCAGAGCATCTTGCCCAGACCCATCCCACTATAACCCACCTAATCTATACATCCCTGAACACTACAGGCAATTTACTATGGCCAATCCACCTAGCCGGCACATCTTTGGACTGTGGGATGAAACCCACGCAGACACAGGGAGAATGAGCAAACTTCACACAGACAGCTGCCTGAGGGTGGAATTGAACCTGGGCCCCTGATACCGTGAGGCATCAGTGCTAAGCACTGAGCCGTCATGCCACCCCAATATATATGATTGTTTTCTGTATTTTACAAACGGCTGTTTTATATTGCCCTGTATATTGTTCCAACTTGTGTGTAGATGAATAGGCAGCAGAGTGGAACCCAGGAAGTGCCTCTAGCAGTTTGCGGCTTAGAAAGGTGGAATAGGCATTGTTGCAGGGATTTGTAATCGGGTGTTAGATTCTCACCATGATTATTAATGATTTGGGTTAAGGATTGTTGACTTTGATAGAATACTAAGTTAGGAGACACAGTAGGTTGTGTGGAAGTATAAAGGGTTATGGAAAGACTAAGTCAGTGAGCAAAGCATTTACAGATGGAGTTTAAAATGGGAAAGTGTCAACTCATCCTTTGAATCAGAGAAGGACAGTTCAGGGCACTTTCTTAACAGGGAGGAGCTCGGAGCTCTAGAGAAGGGAAGGGACTTAGATATCCATGTACGCAACTCACTGACCCACTAATGCAAAATGACAAAGCATTGTGATAGATATAAGACAGATGTCAGAGGCAGGTTCTTTACTCAGAGGATGGTAAGGGCGTGGAATGCCCTGCCTGCCAATGTAGTTAACTCAGCCACTTTAGGGGCATTTAAACAGACCTTGGATAAGCATATGGATAATGATGGGATAGTGTAGGGGGAGGGGCTTAGATTAGCTCACAGGTCGGCGCAACGCCGAGGGCTGAAGGGCCTGTTCTGTGCTGTATTGTTCTATGTTCTATGTTCTATAAACTAAAATTTAGCAGAATGTCAGCATTTATTACAACGAGCAGGAATTCAAAAGTGAGGAAGTGCTGCGTGACTTATTCAATCCCATCTGGAATGCGGCTGTCAATTTTTTTACTGCATTTCAGGAGAGATCTATTTGCCTCAGAAGAGGGAATGGTACAAATTCACTAAAATAACACCAAGGTTTAAAGGGCAAAATGATGCAGACAAAGGACGTGGAATTTACTTGTTCCAAAACTGTTGGGTATTTGCTACTTCATAAATATGAAGCGATAAGCAACAAAACCAGGTAAATAGCATTAAGACTGATCGATGATCAATGAAGACTGGAAATCTTTGAGATCTGCTGGTCTATTCCTATTCCTACATTACTATGTCCCTCATCCTCTAGATTTATGTTCACCTGAGTCACATCTGATTATTATAAGATCTCAGACGTTCTCCAGAGATCTTCTGCAATCTCTGCCAAGAACAATAGAATAATGAGTGAGTAATCGCAGAAACCGCCAGACAGTGTTGCAAATCAAAGGATGGCTAGCATTATTGAGACGGCAGCTGTTTTAATTTGGCTCTTGGGAAAAAGGTAGATAACTCATTAGCAACTTTAGCAATATGTAACCATTATTGTTTTAGCACAATTGACTTCAAAATGCATTCCAATGCACAAAGAAACTGCAATTAAAACTCTCTCTGGATGCGTTTTGAAGTTTGGGTGGAACTGTAAATTTTTGCAGAACCTAAGTTACTAGTGTTCTACCTGTTATTAAAGGCAGGAAGTTGATAAATGTTGTCAATCTCTTCAGAAAAATAAAACACAGAAATATCTAGGGTGGAGCATTCTGGGAGATCCTAATCTACAAAACCACATTTTAAATCAGCCGTACTGCTCTTTAAGGGAATCCAGGCGTGTGTGATGGATTCCCGAGTCAGATTCTGGTCTTTAGGGGAATCCAAGTGTGAGTGGTGGATTCCTGAGTCGGATTCTGGTCTTGAAGGGAATCCAGGTGTGTGTGGTGGATTCCCGAGTCAGATTCTGGTCTTGAAGGTAATCCAGGTGTGTGTGGTAGATTCCCGAGTGAAATCCTGGTCTTTAAGGGAATCCAGGTGTGGTGGATTCCCGAGTGAGATCCTGGTTTTTAAGGGAATCCAGGTGTGTGTGGTGGATTCCTGAGTGAGATCCTGGTTTTTAAGGGAATCCAGGTGTGTGTGGTGGATTCCCGAGTGAGATCCTGGTCTTTAAGGGAATCCAGGTGTGTGTGGTGGATTCCCGAGTGAGATCCTGGTCTTTAAGGGAATCCAGGTGTGTGTGGTGGATTCCCAAGTGAGATTCTGGTCTTGAATCCAGGTGTGTGTGGTGGATTCCCGAGTGAGACTGTGATACTTAAGTGACAGCCCAGGTGGATAGAGTGGTCAAGAAGGCATACGGCAGGCTTTCATTCATCGGATGGGGTATTGAGTACAAGAGTTGGCTGGTCATGTTACAGATGTGTAGGACTTTGGTTCGACCACATTTGGAATACTGTGTACAGCTCAGTTCTGGTCGTCACATTACCAAAAGGATGTGGGTGCTTTGGAGAGGGTGCAGAGGATATTCACCAGGATGTTGCCTGGTATGGAGGGTGCTAGCTATGGAGAGAGGTCGAGTAGATAAGGATTATTTACATTAGAGAGACGGAAATTGATGGGGGGACCTGATTGAGGTCTATAAATTCATGAGAGGTATAGACAGGGTGGATAGCAAGAAGCTTGTTCCCCCAGAGTGGGGGACTCAATTACTAGGGGTCATGATTTCAAGGTGAGAGGGGAAAAGTTTAAGGGAGATATGCATGGAAAGTTCTTTACGCAGAGGGTGGTGGGTGCCTGGAACACGTTGCCAGTGGAGGTGGTAGAGGCGGGCATGATAGTGTCATTTAAGATGTATCTAGACAGATACATGAATGGGCAGGGAGCAGAAGGATGCAGATCCCTGGAAAATAGGCGACAGGTTTAGATAGAGGATCTGGATCGGCGCAGGCTTGGCAGGCCGAAGGGCCCGTTCCTGTGCTGTAATTTTCTTTGTTCTTTGAGACGATCTGGTGTGTGCGGTAGATTCCTCAGTGGGATGCCATTCATGTTCTTTTGTCTCCCTGATGGAATTTCTACACTTCCTGCCCTGATTGGCGATAATCTGGGAGAATCTAGTTAGGATTCTCAGGAAGAATATTCTTTTCAATCTGCCTTCCCAATTCCTCAGCACCTTGCGGTACATGAAATGTTTCTGAGGTAGAGATATTGTTCTAAATTGTGACCACCAGATTCCCGATCCCACAAACACAACGGAAATATAATACTGGATTGTCAGTGCTAATTGAAGCTTAAATGTTAATCAGGATGCAGGGGGGATCTCTGCTATTAAAAAGCATCTCTTTTGTCTACTGTTTTGATGCTATATGAATGAGATTGGGTTTTAGATTCAATGGTCAAGCAGAAAGCAAAATCAAGACTTGTCTTCAGGCTTAGACTTCTCAGTAACACTATTTATTACACATTCAGACAAACTGCTGCTACTTGTGTTAGTCATTGATACATCTGGTTCTAATATTATAGTTACATCATTTTCATTATGTTCATGTCCTTGAGTTTTACTGTTTCCAGTCTCCACATTCTAGTTTATCCGTCTCATTCAAGGGCTTGTGTGCATTTCCCTTAACTGCCCCCACACTATGCTATTTATCCTCAGCGAGGTGTAACTCCATCACACCATCACAGGATTGCTGCCTGAAGACCCTACACAACAGTATCAAAGAATTTAATTGTAATGTCTGCTTAAGAAGGGAGAATGTTCAATGTTTGTCCTGAAATGACATCCTAGGTGGTATTGTTGGGTTTTGGAGTGCGGTTTGAATCTACTATGATCTGATTCTGACATGGATACTGGAGACTGCAGGGCTCACCGACCCTTAAAGAGAATGTTTGTGTCTTCCTGAACTGTTACTGCTCCTCACAACGATGGGGCGAATGTCCAGAGTTATAGGTCTATATTCTGAGGAAGGGTCACTGGACGCAAAACATTAACTCTGCTTCCTCCACACAGATGCTGCTAGACCTGCGGAGTTTCTCCAGCAATTCCTGTTTTTGTTTCTGATTTCTAACTTCTGCAGATCTTTCAGTGTTTTAGGTTGTAAGCCTTTCAGTGCCATGATCTGATTTGCAGATGATTCCCTGAAGAGATGGGATAGTGAGACTGTGTACATATATGTGAGTGTGTGACCATGGACCTGTGTTTGTGCGCATGTGTGTGACTGTGCCTATCTGTATATGAGTGTGTGCGAGAAATATCAAACTTTCAGCATCGCTCCCCGGTTGTGCCATTTATCATAGACACCACTAGGAAGCTTGTCTTGGGTGTCAACAGGACCCAGTCCATTCAGGGAGAATGATCTTCACTCGAGGGGCCCCAGTACAGAATAGGCTCTGATCCCAGAACAGGGGATTGGACATGGTCATTTGTTGGGGGTGGTCACAGTCAGGATCAGGGGCTGAATATTAGGCAGCCCACCCACTGCCCTGAGTCTTTCTGCCCGATTGGGGCTGGTGTTACCCCAGGGTGAGAGAAATGGAGATTAGAGACAGTGACAGTGACAGGGTGCTGCTGTTACTGTAGGTATAGGTGGAGTGGGTGCTCTGAGTGAGCAGCACAGAGGGCAGGCAGGGTACCAGGAGGGCAGTTGGATGGGTGAGGCTGAGGGTGAGGGAGGCAGGATGTTACAGGTGGCAGTGAGAGGGAGTGAGCATGAGCCTTGCTGGGAGGCCGAGACGGAGTGAGGGTGAGGTATCAGAGAGAAGATATTGGCACTGACCCTGACTGAGCGGAGAAGGTCATTGACCTACATCACTGGGCATTCCCGCAGATGACGGAGACCGTTCTGGCCCTGGGGGTGGGGGAGAAAGCACCCTGGGACCAGGCTGAACATTGGTGGGTGTTGGGGCCTCCTCTGCTGGTCCCAGGGGAAGGGGAATACCCTCTTCTGCTGGTCCCAGGGGAAGGGGAATGCCCTCCTCTGCCGGCCCCAGGGGAAGGGGAACGCCCTCCTCTGCCGGTCCCAGGGGAAGGGGAACGCCCCTCCTCTGCTGGCCCCAGGGAAAGGGGAATACCTCCCTCTGCTGGTCCCAGGGGAAGGGGAATACCCCCCTCTGCTGGCCTCAGGGGAAGGGGAATGCCCCTCCTCTGCTGGCCCCAGGGGTAGGGGAATACTCTCCTCTGCTGGTCCCAGGGGAAGGGGAATACCTCCCTCTGCTGGTCCCAGGGGAAAGGGAATACCCTCCTCTGCTGGCCCCGGGAGAAGGGGAACACCCTCCTCTGCTGGTCCCAGGGGAAGGGGAATACCCCCCTCTGCTGGCCTCAGGGGAAGGGGAATGCCCCTCCTCTGCTGGTCCCAGGGGAAGGGGAATACCTCCCTCTGCTGGTCCTGGAGGATGGGGAAGACCCTTCTCTGCCCCACCTCATCCAGTGGCAGTTCCAAATCTTTACCCACAGAGCGGGGCACTGACAACCCCTTGTCTGCCATGTCAGGAGGCAAACGTCAGGAAGCAGACTGACTGAGACTGCCTGGGTCCACACTGGGGTTTTATAGATGGTCTGGGCATCAAGGGTGTTGGTGAATTCTGGGATTGGGGCGTTGTCCTGGGAATGGTGTGTGGGAATCTGGGTTGGGGAACAGCGTGGGTAAATAATGCGTGAAGCTGGATGAACACAGCAGGCCAAGCAGCATCTCAGGACCACAAAAGCTGACGTTTCGGGCCTAGACCCTTCATCAGAGAGGAGAATGGGGTGAGGGTTCTGGAATAAATAGGGAGAGAGGGGGAGATGGACCGAAGATGGAGAGTAAAGAAGATAGGTGGAGAGGAGAGTACAGGTGGGGAAGTAGGGAGGGGATAGGTCAGCCCAGGGAAGAGGGACAAGTCAAGGAGGTGGGATGAGGTTAGTAGGTCAACTTCTCTTTCGATTCCTCCAACTTCCAACAGACAAAGAGGGTGGCCATGGGCACCCACATGGGCTCCAGCTATGCCTGCCTCTTTGTAGGTTACGTGGAACAGTCCCTCGTCCGCACCTACACAGGCCCCAAACCCCACCTCTTCCTCCATTACATTGATGACTGTATCGGCGCCGCCTCTTGCTCCCCAGAGGAGCTCGAACAGTTCATCCTCTTCACCAACACCTTCCACCCCAACCTCAAGTTCACCTGGGCCATCTCCAGCACATCCCTCACCTTCCTGGACCTCTCAGTCTCCATCTCAGGCAACCAGCTTGTAACTGATGTCCATTTCAAGCCCACCGACTCCCACAGCTACCTAGAATACACCTCCTCCCATGCAACCCCTGCAAAAATTCCATCCCCTATTCCCAATTCCTCCGCCTCCGCCGCATCTGCTCCCACGATAAGACATTCCACTCCCGCACATCCCAGATGTCCAAGTTCTTCAAGGACCACAACGTTCCCCCTACAGTGGTCGAGAATGCCCTTGACCGCGTCTCCCGCATTTCCCGCAACACATCCCTCACACCCCGCGCCCGCCACAACCGCCCAAAGAGGATCCCCCTCATTCTCACATACCACCCCACCAACCTCCGGATACAACGCATCATCCTCCGACACTTCCGCCATCTACAATACGATCCCACCACCCAAGACGTTTTTCCATCCCCACCCTTGTCTGCTTTCCGGAGAGACCACTCTCTCTGTGACTCCCTTGTTCGCTCCACACTCTCCTCCAACCCCACCACACCCGGCACCTTCCCCTGCAACCGCAGGAAATGCTACA
The DNA here is from genome assembly GCF_030684315.1 of Stegostoma tigrinum. Taxonomy (NCBI): domain Eukaryota; kingdom Metazoa; phylum Chordata; class Chondrichthyes; order Orectolobiformes; family Stegostomatidae; genus Stegostoma; species Stegostoma tigrinum. The sequence continues at coordinate 53,823,711 of NC_081376.1, read as the reverse complement.
CTTGCCCCCACACCTCCTCCCTCACCCCTATCCCAGGCCCCAAGATGACATTCCACATTAAGCAGAGGTTCACCTGCACATCTGTCAATGTGGTATACTGTATCCATTGTACCCGGTGTGGCTTCCTCTACATTGGGGAAACCAAGCGGACGCTTGGGGACCACTTTGCAGAACACCTCCGCTCGGTTTGCAATAAACAACTGCACCTCCCAGTCGCAAACCATTTCCACTCCCCCTCCCATTCTTTAGATGACATGTCCATCATGGGCCTCCTGCAGTGCCACAATGATGCCACCCGAAGGTTGCAGGAACAGCAACTCATATTCCGCTTGGGAACCCTGCAGCCCAATGGTATCAATGTGGACTTCACCAGCTTCAAAATCTCCCCTTCCCCCACCGCATCCCAAAACCAGCCCAGTTTGTCCCCTCGCCTCACTGCACCACACAACCAGCCCAGCTCTTCCTCTCCTCCCACTGCATTCCCAAACCCAGCCCAGCCTGCCTCTGCCTCCCTAACCTGTTCTTCCTCTCACCCATCCCTTCCACCTACCCCAAACCGCGCCTCCATCTCCTACCTACTAACCTCATCCCACCTCCTTGACCTGTCCGTCTTCCCTGGACTGACCTATCCCCTCCCTACTTCCCCACCTATACTCTCCTCTGCACCTATCTTCTTTTCTCTCAATCTTCGGTCTGCCTCCCCCTCTCTCCCTATTTATTCCAGAACTCTCACCCCATCCCTCTCTCTGATGAAGGGTCTAGGCCCGAAACGTCAGCTTTTGTGCTCCTGAGATGCTGCTTGGCCTGCTGTGTTCATCCAGCCTCACATTTTATTATCTTGGATTCTCCAGCATCTGCAGTTCCCATTATTACTCAGAGAGTGATAAGGGCGTGGAACACCCTGCCTGCCAATGTAGTTAACTCAGCCACATTAGGGGCATTTAAACAGTCCTTGGATAAGCATATGGATGATGATGGGATAGTGTAGGGGCATGGGCTTAGATTAGCTCACAGGTCGGTGCAACATCGAGGGCCAAAGGGCCTGTTCTGCGCTGTATTGTTCTATGTTCTATGCTTAACTGTCTTCCTGTTCCATCGACTCCTCCCCAGAGTGGAACATGACCCAACGTGTTCCTGTCGCATTGAAAAGATCAGCAGAAAATCTTGTGCAGTGGCTCAGGCAGCAAAACAGCCTTTTAGATAATCGGGACTCAGAGGTACATAGCACACAGGTATACAGCGCACAGGTATACAGCGCACAGGTAGACAGCGCACAGGTACATAGCACACAGGTATACAGCACACAGGTATACAGCGCACAGGTATACAGCGCACAGGTACATAGCACACAGGTATACAGTGCACAGGTATACAGCGCACAGGTAGACAGCGCACAGGTACATAGCACACAGGTATACAGTGCACAGGTATACAGCGCACAGGTATACAGCGCACAGGTATACAGTGCACAGATATACAGCGCACAGGTATACAGTGCACAGGTATACAGCACACAGGTATACAACGCACAGGTAGACAGCGCACAGGTACATAGTACACAGGTATACAACTCATAGGTATACAGTGCACAGGTATACAGCGCACAGGTATACAGCGCACAGATATACAGTGCACAGGTATACAGCACACAGGTATACAGTGCACAGGTACATAGCACACAGGTATACAGTGCACAGGTATACAGTGCACAGGTACACAGCTCACAGGTATACAGCGCACAGGTACATAGCACACAGGTATACAGCTCACGGGTATACAGTGCACAGGTATACAGCGCACAGGTATACAGTGCACAGGTATACATTGCACAGGTATACAGCTCATAGGTATACAGCGCACAGGTATACAGCGCACAGGTACATAGCACACAGGTATACAGCGCACAGGTATACAGCGCACAGGTATACAGTGCACAGGTATACAGCGCACAGGTATACAGTGCACAGGTACACAGCTCATAGGCATACAGCGCACAGATATACAGCGCACAGGTATACAGCGCACAGGTATACAGCTCACGGGTATACAGTGCACAGGTATACAGCGCACAGGTATACAACTCACAGGTATACAGTGCACAGGTATACAGCGCACAGGTATACATTGCACAGGTATACAGCTCATAGGTATACAGCGCACAGGTATACAGCGCACAGGTACATAGCACACAGGTATACAGTGCACAGGTATACAGCGCACAGGTATACAGTGCACAGGTATACAGCGCACAGGTATACAGCTCACAGGTATACAGCGCACAGGAATACAACTCACAGGTATACAGCACACAGGTATACAGCGCACAGGTATACAGTGCACAGGTATACAGTGCACAGGTATAGAACTCATAGGTATACAGCGCACAGGTATACAGCGCACAGGTATACAGCTCATAGGTATACAGCGCACAGGTATACAGCGCACAGGTATACAGCTCATAGGTATAGAGCGCACAGGTATACAGCGCACAGGTATACAGCTCATAGGTATACAGCGCACAGGTATACAGCGCACAGGTATACAGCTCATAGGTATACAGCGCACAGGTATACAGCGCACAGGTATACAGTGCACAGGTATACAACTCACAGGTATACAGTGCACAGGTATACAGCGCACAGGTATACATTGCACAGGTATACAGCTCATAGGTATACAGCGCACAGGTATACAGCGCACAGGTACATAGCACACAGGTATACAGCGCACAGGTATACAGCTCACAGGTATACAGCTCACAGGTATACAGCGCACAGGTATACAACTCACAGGTATACAGTGCACAGGTATACAGTGCACAGGTACATATCACACGGGTACACAATTCACAGGTATACAGCGCACAGGTATACAGTGCACAGGTATACAACTCACAGGTATACAGTGCACAGGTATACAGCTCACAGGTATACAGTTCACAGGTATACAGCACACAGGTATACAGTGCACAGGTATACAGCGCACAGGTATACAGCACACAGGTATACAGTGCACAGGTATACAGCTCACAGGTATACAGCGCACAGGTACATAGCACACAGGTATACAGCTCATAGGTATACAGCACACAGGTACATAGCACACAGGTATACAGCGCACAGGTATACAGCGCACAGGTACATAGCACACAGATATACAGCGCACAGGTATACAGTGCACAGGTACACAGCGCACAGGTATACAGCTCACAGGTATACAGCGCACAGGTATACAGCTCACAAGTATACAGTGCACAGGTACATAGCACACAGGTATACAGTGCACAGGTATACAGCGCACAGGTATACAGTGCACAGGTATACAGCGCACAGGTATACAGCTCACAGGTATACAGCGCACAGGAATACAACTCACAGGTATACAGTGCACAGGTATACAGCGCACAGGTATACAGCGCACAGGTACATAGCACACAGGTACACAGCACACAGGTATACAGCGCACAGGTATACAGTGCACAGGTATACAGTGCACAGGTATAGAACTCATAGGTATACAGCGCACAGGTATACAGCGCACAGGTATACAGCTCATAGGTATACAGCGCACAGGTATACAGCGCACAGGTATACAGCTCATAGGTATACAGCGCACAGGTATACAGCGCACAGGTATACAGCTCATAGGTATACAGCGCACAGGTATACAGCGCACAGGTATACAGCTCATAGGTATACAGCGCACAGGTATACAGCGCACAGGTATACAGCACACAGGTATACAGCGCACAGGTATACAGTGCACAGGTATACAACTCACAGGTATACAGTGCACAGGTATACAGCGCACAGGTATACATTGCACAGGTATACAGCTCATAGGTATACAGCGCACAGGTATACAGCGCACAGGTACATAGCACACAGGTATACAGCGCACAGGTATACAGCTCACAGGTATACAGCTCACAGGTATACAGCGCACAGGTATACAACTCACAGGTATACAGTGCACAGGTATACAGTGCACAGGTACATATCACACGGGTACACAATTCACAGGTATACAGTGCACAGGTATACAGTGCACAGGTATACAACTCACAGGTATACAGTGCACAGGTATACAGCTCACAGGTATACAGTTCACAGGTATACAGCACACAGGTATACAGTGCACAGGTATACAGCGCACAGGTATACAGCACACAGGTATACAGTGCACAGGTATACAGCTCACAGGTATACAGCGCACAGGTACATAGCACACAGGTATACAGCTCATAGGTATACAGCACACAGGTACATAGCACACAGGTATACAGCGCACAGGTATACAGCGCACAGGTACATAGCACACAGGTATGCAGCGCACAGGTATACAGTGCACAGGTACACAGCGCACAGGTATACAGCTCACAGGTATACAGCGCACAGGTATACAGCTCACAAGTATACAGTGCACAGGTACATAGCACACAGGTATACAGTGCACAGGTATACAGCGCACAGGTATACAGCTCATAGGTATACAGCGCACAGGTATACAGCGCACAGGTATACAATTCACAGATATACGGCGCACAGGTATACAGTGCACAGGTATACAATTCACAGGTATACAGCGCACAGGTATACAGTGCACAGGTATACAACACACAGGTATACAGTGCACAGGTATACAGCGCACAGGTATACAGTGCACAGGTACACAGCTCATAGGTATACAGCGCACAGATATACAGCGCACAGGTATACAGTGCACAGGTATACAGCTCACGGGTATACAGCGCACAGGTATACAGCTCACAGGTATACAGCGCACAGGTATACAACTCACAGGTATACAGTGCACAGGGATACAGCGCACAGGTATACATTGCACAGGTATACAGCTCATAGGTATACAGCGCACAGGTATATAGCGCACAGGTACATAGCACACAGGTATACAGTGCACAGGTATACAACTCACAGGCATACAGCGCACAGGTATACAGCGCACAGGTATACAACTCACAGGTATACAGTGCACAGGTATACAGCTCACAGGTATACAGTGGACAGGTACATAGCACACAGGTATACAGTGCACAGGTATACAGCGCACAGGTATACATTGCACAGGTATACAGCTCATAGGTATACAATTCACAGGTATACAGCGCACAGGTCTACAGCGCACAGGTATACAGCTCACGGGTATACAGCGCACAGGTATACAGCTCACAGGTATACAGTGCACAGGGATACAGCGCACAGGTATACAGCTCATAGGTATACAGCGCACAGGTATACAGCGCACTGGTACATAGCACACAGGTATACAGCGCACAGGTATACAGTGCACAGGTATACAGCGCACAGGTATACAGCGCACAGGTATACAACTCACAGGTATACAGTGCACAGGTATACAGCGCACAGGTATACAGTGCACAGGTATACAGCTCATAGGTATACAGCGCACAGGTATACAGTGCACAGGTACATAGCACACAGGTATACAGCGCACAGGTATACAACTCACAGGTATACAGTGCACAGGTATACAGCGCACAGGTACACAGTGCACAGGTATACAGCTCACAGATATACAGTGCACAGATATACAGCGCACAGGTATACAGCTCACAGGTATACAGCTCACAGGTATACAGTGCACAGGTATACAGCGCACAGGTATACAGCTCACAGGTATACAGTGGACAGGTACATAGCACACAGGTATACAGTGCACAGGTATACAGCGCACAGGTATACATTGCACAGGTATACAGCTCATAGGTATACAATTCACAGGTATACAGCGCACAGGTCTACAGCGCACAGGTATACAGCTCACGGGTATACAGCGCACAGGTATACAGCGCACAGGTACATAGCACACCGGTATACAGCGCACAGGTATACAGCTCACAGGTATACAGCTCACAGGTATACAGCGCACAGGTATACAACTCACAGGTATACAGTGCACAGGTATACAGTGCACAGGTACATATCACACGGGTACACAATTCACAGGTATACAGTGCACAAGTATACAGTGCACAGGTATACAACTCACAGGTATACAGTGCACAGGTATACAGCTCACAGGTATACAGTTCACAGGTATACAGCACACAGGTATACAGTGCACAGGTATACAGCGCACAGGTATACAGCACACAGGTATACAGTGCACAGGTATACAGCTCACAGGTATACAGCGCACAGGTACATAGCACACAGGTATACAGCTCATAGGTATACAGCACACAGGTACATAGCACACAGGTATACAGCGCACAGGTATACAGCGCACAGGTACATATCACACAGGTATACAGCGCACAGGTATACAGTGCACAGGTACACAGCGCACAGGTATACAGCTCACAGGTATACAGCGCACAGGTATACAGCTCACAAGTATACAGTGCACAGGTACATAGCACACAGGTATACAGTGCACAGGTATACAGCACACAGGTATACAGCTCATAGGTATACAGCGCACAGATATACGGCGCACAGGTATACAGTGCACAGGTATACAATTCACAGGTATACAGTGCACAGGTATACAACACACAGGTATACAGTGCACAGGTATACAGCGCACAGGTATACAGTGCACAGGTACACAGCTCATAGGTATACAGCGCACAGATATACAGCGCACAGGTATACAGTGCACAGGTATACAGCTCACGGGTATACAGCGCACAGGTATACAGCTCACAGGTATACAGCGCACAGGTGTACAACTCACAGGTATACAGTGCACAGGGATACAGCGCACAGGTATACATTGCACAGGTATACAGCTCATAGGTATACAGCGCACAGGTATATAGCGCACAGGTACATAGCACACAGGTATACAGTGCACAGGTATACAACTCACAGGCATACAGCGCACAGGTATACAGCGCACAGGTATACAGCGCACAGGTATACAACTCACAGGTATACAGTGCACAGGTATACAGCTCACAGGTATACAGTGGACAGGTACATAGCACACAGGTATACAGTGCACAGGTATACAGCGCACAGGTATACATTGCACAGGTATACAGCTCATAGGTATACAATTCACAGGTATACAGCGCACAGGTCTACAGCGCACAGGTATACAGCTCACGGGTATACAGCGCACAGGGATACAGCGCACAGGTATACAGCTCATAGGTATACAGCGCACAGGTATACAGCGCACTGGTACGTAGCACACAGGTATACAGCGCACAGGTATACAGTGCACAGGTATACAGCGCACAGGTATACAGCGCACAGGTATACAACTCACAGGTATACAGTGCACAGGTATACAGCGCACAGGTATACAGTGCACAGGTATACAGCTCATAGGTATACAGCGCACAGGTATACAGTGCACAGGTACATAGCACACAGGTATACAGCGCACAGGTATACAACTCACAGGTATACAGTGCACAGGTATACAGCGCACAGGTACACAGTGCACAGGTATACAGCTCACAGATATACAGTGCACAGATATACAGCGCACAGGTATACAGCTCACAGGTATACAGCTCACAGGTATACAGTGCACAGGTATACAGCGCACAGGTATACAGCTCACAGGTATACAGTGGACAGGTACATAGCACACAGGTATACAGTGCACAGGTATACAGCGCACAGGTATACATTGCACAGGTATACAGCTCATAGGTATACAATTCACAGGTATACAGCGCACAGGTCTACAGCGCACAGGTATACAGCTCACGGGTATACAGCGCACAGGTATACAGCTCACAGGTATACAGTGCACAGGGATACAGCGCACAGGTATACAGCTCATAGGTATACAGCGCACAGGTATACAGCGCACTGGTACATAGCACACAGGTATACAGCGCGCAGGTATACAGTGCACAGGTATACAGCGCACAGGTATACAGCGCACAGGTATACAACTCACAGGTATACAGTGCACAGGTATACAGCGCACAGGTATACAGTGCACAGGTATACAGCTCATAGGTATACAGCGCACAGGTATACAGCGCACAGGTACATAGCACACAGGTATACAGCGCACAGGTATACAACTCACAGGTATACAGTGCACAGGTATACAGCGCACAGGTATACAGTGCACAGGTATACAGCTCACAGGTATACAGTGCACAGATATACAGCGCACAGGTATACAGCTCACAGGTATACAGCTCACAGGTATACAGTGCACAGGTATACAGCGCACAGGTATACAGCGCACAGGTATACAACTCATAGGTATACAGCGCACAGGTATACAACTCACAGGTATTCAGTGCACAGGTATACAGTGCACAGGTACATATCACACGGGTACACAATTCACAGGTATACAGCGCACAGGTATACAGTGCACAGGTATACAACTCACAGGTATACAGTGCACAGGTATACAGCTCACAGGTATACAGTTCACAGGTATACAGCACACAGGTATACAGTGCACAGGTATACAGCGCACAGGTATACAGCACACAGGTATACAGTGCACAGGTATACAGCTCACAGGTATACAGCGCACAGGTACATAGCACACAGGTATACAGCTCATAGGTATACAGCACACAGGTACATAGCACACAGGTATACAGCGCACAGGTATACAGCGCACAGGTACATAGCACACAGGTATACAGCGCACAGGTATACAGTGCACAGGTACACAGCGCACAGGTATACAGCTCACAGGTATACAGCGCACAGGTATACAGCTCACAAGTATACAGTGCACAGGTACATAGCACACAGGTATACAGTGCACAGGTATACAGCGCACAGGTATACAGTGCACAGGTATACAGCGCACAGGTATACAGCTCACAGGTATACAGCGCACAGGAATACAACTCACAGGTATACAGTGCACAGGTATACAGCGCACAGGTATACAGCGCACAGGTACATAGCACACAGGTATACAGCACACAGGCATACAGCGCACAGGTATACAGTGCACAGGTATACAGTGCACAGGTATCGAACTCATAGGTATACAGCGCACAGGTATACAGCGCACAGGTATACAGCTCATAGGTATACAGCGCACAGGTATACAGCGCACAGGTATACAGCTCATAGGTATACAGCGCACAGGTATACAGCGCACAGGTATACAGCTCATAGGTATACAGCGCACAGGTATACAGCTCATAGGTATACAGCGCACAGGTATACAGCGCACAGGTATACAGCACACAGGTATACAGCGCACAGGTATACAGTGCACAGGTATACAACTCACAGGTATACAGTGCAAAGGTATACAGCGCACAGGTATACAGCGCACAGGTATACATTGCACAGGTATACAGCTCATAGGTATACAGCGCACAGGTATACAGCGCACAGGTACATAGCACACAGGTATACAGCGCACAGGTATACAGCTCACAGGTATACAGCTCACAGGTATACAGCGCACAGGTATACAACTCACAGGTATACAGTGCACAGGTATACAGTGCACAGGTACATATCACACGGGTACACAATTCACAGGTATACAGTGCACAGGTATACAGTGCACAGGTATACAACTCACAGGTATACAGTGCACAGGTATACAGCTCACAGGTATACAGTTCACAGGTATACAGCACACAGGTATACAGTGCACAGGTATACAGCGCACAGGTATACAGCACACAGGTATACAGTGCACAGGTATACAGCTCACAGGTATACAGCGCACAGGTACATAGCACACAGGTATACAGCTCATAGGTATACAGCACACAGGTACATAGCACACAGGTATACAGCGCACAGGTATACAGCGCACAGGTACATAGCACACAGGTATACAGCGCACAGGTATACAGTGCACAGGTACACAGCGCACAGGTATACAGCTCACAGGTATACAGCGCACAGGTATACAGCTCACAAGTATACAGTGCACAGGTACATAGCACACAGGTATACAGTGCACAGGTATACAGCGCACAGGTATACAGCTCATAGGTATACAGCGCACAGGTATACAGCGCACAGGTATACAATTCACAGATATACGGCGCACAGGTATACAGTGCACAGGTATACAATTCACAGGTATACAGCGCACAGGTATACAGTGCACAGGTATACAACACACAGGTATACAGTGCACAGGTATACAGCGCACAGGTATACAGTGCACAGGTACACAGCTCATAGGTATACAGCGCACAGATATACAGCGCACAGGTATACAGTGCACAGGTATACAGCTCACGGGTATACAGCGCACAGGTATACAGCTCACAGGTATACAGCGCACAGGTATACAACTCACAGGTATACAGTGCACAGGGATACAGCGCACAGGTATACATTGCACAGGTATACAGCTCATAGGTATACAGCGCACAGGTATATAGCGCACAGGTACATAGCACACAGGTATACAGTGCACAGGTATACAACTCACAGGCATACAGCGCACAGGTATACAGCGCACAGGTATACAGCGCACAGGTATACAACTCACAGGTATACAGTGCACAGGTATACAGCTCACAGGTATACAGTGGACAGGTACATAGCACACAGGTATACAGTGCACAGGTATACAGCGCACAGGTATACATTGCACAGGTATACAGCTCATAGGTATACAATTCACAGGTATACAGCGCACAGGTCTACAGCGCACAGGTATACAGCTCACGGGTATACAGCGCACAGTTATACAGCTCACAGGTATACAGTGCACAGGGATACAGCACACAGGTATACAGCTCATAGGTATACAGCGCACAGGTATACAGCGCACTGGTACATAGCACACAGGTATACAGCGCACAGGTATACAGTGCACAGGTATACAGCGCACAGGTATACAGCGCACAGGTATACAACTCACAGGTATACAGTGCACAGGTATACAGCGCACAGGTATACAGTGCACAGGTATACAGCTCATAGGTATACAGCGCACAGGTATACAGTGCACAGGTACATAGCACACAGGTATACAGCGCACAGGTATACAACTCACAGGTATACAGTGCACAGGTATACAGCGCACAGGTACACAGTGCACAGGTATACAGCTCACAGATATACAGTGCACAGATATACAGCGCACAGGTATACAGCTCACAGGTATACAGCTCACAGGTATACAGTGCACAGGTATACAGCGCACAGGTATACAGCTCACAGGTATACAGTGGACAGGTATACAGCGCACAGGTATACAGCGCACAGGTATACAACTCACAGGTATACAGCGCACAGGTATACAGCTCACGGGTATACAGCGCACAGGTATACAGCTCACAGGTATACAGTGCACAGGGATACAGCGCACAGGTATACAGCTCATAGGTATACAGCGCACAGGTATACAGCGCACTGGTACATAGCACACAGGTATACAGCGCACAGGTATACAGTGCACAGGTATACAGCGCACAGGTGTACAGCGCACAGGTATACAACTCACAGGTATACAGTGCACAGGTATACAGCGCACAGGTATACAGTGCACAGGTATACAGCTCATAGGTATACAGCGCACAGGTATACAGTGCACAGGTACATAGCACACAGGTATACAGCGCACAGGTATACAACTCACAGGTATACAGTGCACAGGTATACAGCGCACAGGTACACAGTGCACAGGTATACAGCTCACAGATATACAGTGCACAGATATACAGCGCACAGGTATACAGCTCACAGGTATACAGCTCACAGGTATACAGTGCACAGGTATACAGCGCACAGGTATACAGCTCACAGGTATACAGTGGACAGGTACATAGCACACAGGTATACAGTGCACAGGTATACAGCGCACAGGTATACATTGCACAGGTATACAGCTCATAGGTATACAATTCACAGGTATACAGCGCACAGGTCTACAGCGCACAGGTATACAGCTCACGGGTATACAGCGCACAGGTATACAGCTCACAGGTATACAGTGCACAGGGATACAGCGCACAGGTATACAGCTCATAGGTATACAGCGCACAGGTATACAGCGCACTGGTACATAGCACACAGGTATACAGCGCGCAGGTATACAGTGCACAGGTATACAGCGCACAGGTATACAGCGCACAGGTATACAACTCACAGGTATACAGTGCACAGGTATACAGCGCACAGGTATACAGTGCACAGGTATACAGCTCATAGGTATACAGCGCACAGGTATACAGCGCACAGGTACATAGCACACAGGTATACAGCGCACAGGTATACAACTCACAGGTATACAGTGCACAGGTATACAGCGCACAGGTATACAGTGCACAGGTATACAGCTCACAGGTATACAGTGCACAGATATACAGCGCACAGGTATACAGCTCACAGGTATACAGCTCACAGGTATACAGTGCACAGGTATACAGCGCACAGGTATACAGCGCACAGGTATACAACTCATAGGTATACAGCTCACAGGTATACAGCACACAGGTATACAGTGCACAGGTATACAGCGCACAGGTATACAGCTCACAGGTATACAGCTCACAGGTATACAGTGCACAGGTATACAGCGCACAGGTATACAGCGCACAGGTATACAACTCATAGGTATACAGCTCACAGGTATACAGCGCACAGGTATACAGTGCACAGGTATACAGCGCACAGGTATACAGCGCACAGGTATACAACTCACAGGTATACAGTGCACAGGTATACAGCGCACAGGTATACAGTGCACAGGTATACAACTCATAGGTATACAGCGCACAGGTATACAGCGCACAGGTACATAGCACACAGGTATACAGCGCACAGGTATACAACTCACAGGTATACAGTATACAGGTATACAGTGCACAGGTATACAGCGCACAGGTATACAGTGCACAGGTATACAGCGCACAGGTATACAGCTCACAGGTATACAGTTCACAGGTATACAGTGCACAGGTATACAGCGCACAGGTATACAGCGCACAGGTATACAACTCATAGGTATACAGCTCACCGGTATACAGTGCACAGGTATACAGTGCACAGGTATACAGCTCATAGGTATACAGCGCACAGGTATACAGTGCACAGGTATACAACTCACAGGTATACAGTGCACAGGTATACAGCACACAGGTATACAGTGCACAGGTATACAGTGCACAGGTATACAGCTCACGGGTATACAGTGCACAGGTATACAGCGCACTGGTACGTAGCACACAGGTATACAGCGCACAGGTATACAGTGCACAGGTATACAGCGCACAGGTATACAGCGCACAGGTATACAACTCACAGGTATACAGTGCACAGGTATACAGCGCACAGGTATACAGTGCACAGGTATACAGCTCATAGGTATACAGCGCACAGGTATACAGTGCACAGGTACATAGCACACAGGTATACAGCGCACAGGTATACAACTCACAGGTATACAGTGCACAGGTATACAGCGCACAGGTACACAGTGCACAGGTATACAGCTCACAGATATACAGTGCACAGATATACAGCGCACAGGTATACAGCTCACAGGTATACAGCTCACAGGTATACAGTGCACAGGTATACAGCGCACAGGTATACAGCTCACAGGTATACAGTGGACAGGTACATAGCACACAGGTATACAGTGCACAGGTATACAGCGCACAGGTATACATTGCACAGGTATACAGCTCATAGGTATACAATTCACAGGTATACAGCGCACAGGTCTACAGCGCACAGGTATACAGCTCACGGGTATACAGCGCACAGGTATACAGCTCACAGGTATACAGTGCACAGGGATACAGCGCACAGGTATACAGCTCATAGGTATACAGCGCACAGGTATACAGCGCACTGGTACATAGCACACAGGTATACAGCGCGCAGGTATACAGTGCACAGGTATACAGCGCACAGGTATACAGCGCACAGGTATACAACTCACAGGTATACAGTGCACAGGTATACAGCGCACAGGTATACAGTGCACAGGTATACAGCTCATAGGTATACAGCGCACAGGTATACAGCGCACAGGTACATAGCACACAGGTATACAGCGCACAGGTATACAACTCACAGGTATACAGTGCACAGGTATACAGCGCACAGGTATACAGTGCACAGGTATACAGCTCACAGGTATACAGTGCACAGATATACAGCGCACAGGTATACAGCTCACAGGTATACAGCTCACAGGTATACAGTGCACAGGTATACAGCGCACAGGTATACAGCGCACAGGTATACAACTCATAGGTATACAGCGCACAGGTATACAACTCACAGGTATTCAGTGCACAGGTATACAGTGCACAGGTACATATCACACGGGTACACAATTCACAGGTATACAGCGCACAGGTATACAGTGCACAGGTATACAACTCACAGGTATACAGTGCACAGGTATACAGCTCACAGGTATACAGTTCACAGGTATACAGCACACAGGTATACAGTGCACAGGTATACAGCGCACAGGTATACAGCACACAGGTATACAGTGCACAGGTATACAGCTCACAGGTATACAGCGCACAGGTACATAGCACACAGGTATACAGCTCATAGGTATACAGCACACAGGTACATAGCACACAGGTATACAGCGCACAGGTATACAGCGCACAGGTACATAGCACACAGGTATACAGCGCACAGGTATACAGTGCACAGGTACACAGCGCACAGGTATACAGCTCACAGGTATACAGCGCACAGGTATACAGCTCACAAGTATACAGTGCACAGGTACATAGCACACAGGTATACAGTGCACAGGTATACAGCGCACAGGTATACAGTGCACAGGTATACAGCGCACAGGTATACAGCTCACAGGTATACAGCGCACAGGAATACAACTCACAGGTATACAGTGCACAGGTATACAGCGCACAGGTATACAGCGCACAGGTACATAGCACACAGGTATACAGCACACAGGTATACAGCGCACAGGTATACAGTGCACAGGTATACAGTGCACAGGTATCGAACTCATAGGTATACAGCGCACAGGTATACAGCGCACAGGTATACAGCTCATAGGTATACAGCGCACAGGTATACAGCGCACAGGTATACAGCTCATAGGTATACAGCGCACAGGTATACAGCGCACAGGTATACAGCTCATAGGTATACAGCGCACAGGTATACAGCGCACAGGTATACAGCTCATAGGTATACAGCGCACAGGTATACAGCGCACAGGTATACAGCACACAGGTATACAGCGCACAGGTATACAGTGCACAGGTATACAACTCACAGGTATACAGTGCAAAGGTATACAGCGCACAGGTATACAGCGCACAGGTATACATTGCACAGGTATACAGCTCATAGGTATACAGCGCACAGGTATACAGCGCACAGGTACATAGCACACAGGTATACAGCGCACAGGTATACAGCTCACAGGTATACAGCTCACAGGTATACAGCGCACAGGTATACAACTCACAGGTATACAGTGCACAGGTATACAGTGCACAGGTACATATCACACGGGTACACAATTCACAGGTATACAGTGCACAGGTATACAGTGCACAGGTATACAACTCACAGGTATACAGTGCACAGGTATACAGCTCACAGGTATACAGTTCACAGGTATACAGCACACAGGTATACAGTGCACAGGTATACAGCGCACAGGTATACAGCACACAGGTATACAGTGCACAGGTATACAGCTCACAGGTATACAGCGCACAGGTACATAGCACACAGGTATACAGCTCATAGGTATACAGCACACAGGTACATAGCACACAGGTATACAGCGCACAGGTATACAGCGCACAGGTACATAGCACACAGGTATACAGCGCACAGGTATACAGTGCACAGGTACACAGCGCACAGGTATACAGCTCACAGGTATACAGCGCACAGGTATACAGCTCACAAGTATACAGTGCACAGGTACATAGCACACAGGTATACAGTGCACAGGTATACAGCGCACAGGTATACAGCTCATAGGTATACAGCGCACAGGTATACAGCGCACAGGTATACAATTCACAGATATACGGCGCACAGGTATACAGTGCACAGGTATACAATTCACAGGTATACAGCGCACAGGTATACAGTGCACAGGTATACAACACACAGGTATACAGTGCACAGGTATACAGCGCACAGGTATACAGTGCACAGGTACACAGCTCATAGGTATACAGCGCACAGATATACAGCGCACAGGTATACAGTGCACAGGTATACAGCTCACGGGTATACAGCGCACAGGTATACAGCTCACAGGTATACAGCGCACAGGTATACAACTCACAGGTATACAGTGCACAGGGATACAGCGCACAGGTATACATTGCACAGGTATACAGCTCATAGGTATACAGCGCACAGGTATATAGCGCACAGGTACATAGCACACAGGTATACAGTGCACAGGTATACAACTCACAGGCATACAGCGCACAGGTATACAGCGCACAGGTATACAGCGCGCAGGTATACAACTCACAGGTATACAGTGCACAGGTATACAGCTCACAGGTATACAGTGGACAGGTACATAGCACACAGGTATACAGTGCACAGGTATACAGCGCACAGGTATACATTGCACAGGTATACAGCTCATAGGTATACAATTCACAGGTATACAGCGCACAGGTCTACAGCGCACAGGTATACAGCTCACGGGTATACAGCGCACAGGTATACAGCTCACAGGTATACAGTGCACAGGGATACAGCACACAGGTATACAGCTCATAGGTATACAGCGCACAGGTATACAGCGCACTGGTACATAGCACACAGGTATACAGCGCACAGGTATACAGTGCACAGGTATACAGCGCACAGGTATACAGCGCACAGGTATACAACTCACAGGTATACAGTGCACAGGTATACAGCGCACAGGTATACAGTGCACAGGTATACAGCTCATAGGTATACAGCGCACAGGTATACAGTGCACAGGTACATAGCACACAGGTATACAGCGCACAGGTATACAACTCACAGGTATACAGTGCACAGGTATACAGCGCACAGGTACACAGTGCACAGGTATACAGCTCACAGATATACAGTGCACAGATATACAGCGCACAGGTATACAGCTCACAGGTATACAGCTCACAGGTATACAGTGCACAGGTATACAGCGCACAGGTATACAGCTCACAGGTATACAGTGGACAGGTATACAGCGCACAGGTATACAGCGCACAGGTATACAACTCACAGGTATACAGCGCACAGGTATACAGCTCACGGGTATACAGCGCACAGGTATACAGCTCACAGGTATACAGTGCACAGGGATACAGCGCACAGGTATACAGCTCATAGGTATACAGCGCACAGGTATACAGCGCACTGGTACATAGCACACAGGTATACAGCGCACAGGTATACAGTGCACAGGTATACAGCGCACAGGTGTACAGCGCACAGGTATACAACTCACAGGTATACAGTGCACAGGTATACAGCGCACAGGTATACAGTGCACAGGTATACAGCTCATAGGTATACAGCGCACAGGTATACAGTGCACAGGTACATAGCACACAGGTATACAGCGCACAGGTATACAACTCACAGGTATACAGTGCACAGGTATACAGCGCACAGGTACACAGTGCACAGGTATACAGCTCACAGATATACAGTGCACAGATATACAGCGCACAGGTATACAGCTCACAGGTATACAGCTCACAGGTATACAGTGCACAGGTATACAGCGCACAGGTATACAGCTCACAGGTATACAGTGGACAGGTACATAGCACACAGGTATACAGTGCACAGGTATACAGCGCACAGGTATACATTGCACAGGTATACAGCTCATAGGTATACAATTCACAGGTATACAGCGCACAGGTCTACAGCGCACAGGTATACAGCTCACGGGTATACAGCGCACAGGTATACAGCTCACAGGTATACAGTGCACAGGGATACAGCGCACAGGTATACAGCTCATAGGTATACAGCGCACAGGTATACAGCGCACTGGTACATAGCACACAGGTATACAGCGCGCAGGTATACAGTGCACAGGTATACAGCGCACAGGTATACAGCGCACAGGTATACAACTCACAGGTATACAGTGCACAGGTATACAGCGCACAGGTATACAGTGCACAGGTATACAGCTCATAGGTATACAGCGCACAGGTATACAGCGCACAGGTACATAGCACACAGGTATACAGCGCACAGGTATACAACTCACAGGTATACAGTGCACAGGTATACAGCGCACAGGTATACAGTGCACAGGTATACAGCTCACAGGTATACAGTGCACAGATATACAGCGCACAGGTATACAGCTCACAGGTATACAGCTCACAGGTATACAGTGCACAGGTATACAGCGCACAGGTATACAGCGCACAGGTATACAACTCATAGGTATACAGCTCACAGGTATACAGCTCACAGGTATACAGCTCACAGGTATACAGTGCACAGGTATACAGCGCACAGGTATACAGCGCACAGGTATACAACTCATAGGTATACAGCTCACAGGTATACAGCGCACAGGTATACAGTGCACAGGTATACAGCGCACAGGTATACAGCGCACAGGTATACAACTCACAGGTATACAGTGCACAGGTATACAGCGCACAGGTATACAGTGCACAGGTATACAACTCATAGGTATACAGCGCACAGGTATACAGCGCACAGGTACATAGCACACAGGTATACAGCGCACAGGTATACAGTGCACAGGTATACAGCGCACAGGTATACAGTGCACAGGTATACAGCGCACAGGTATACAGTGCACAGGTATACAGCGCACAGGTATACAGCTCACAGGTATACAGTTCACAGGTATACAGTGCACAGGTATACAGCGCACAGGTATACAGCGCACAGGTATACAACTCATAGGTATACAGCTCACCGGTATACAGCGCACAGGTATACAGTGCACAGGTATACAGCTCATAGGTATACAGCGCACAGGTATACAGTGCACAGGTATACAACTCACAGGTATACAGTGCACAGGTATACAGCACACAGGTATACAGTGCACAGGTATACAGTGCACAGGTATACAGCTCACGGGTATACAGTGCACAGGTATACAGCGCACAGGTATACAGCTCACAGGTATACAGCGCATAGGTATACAATTCACAGGTATACAGTGCACAGGTATACAGCGCACAGGTATACAGTGCACAGGTATACAGCGCACAGGTATACAGCTCACAGGTATACAGCGCACAGGTATATAATTCACAGGTATACAGTGCACAGGTATACAGCGCACAGGTATACAGTGCACAGGTATACAGCTCATAGGTATACAGCGCACAGGTATACAGTGCACAGGTATACAGCTCACAGGTATACAGCTCACAGGTATACAGCGCACAGGTATACAACTCATAGGTATACAGCTCACAGGTATACAGCGCACAGGTATACAGTGCACAGGTACACAACTCACATGTATACAGTGCACAGGTATACAGTGCACAGGTATACAGCGCACAGGTATACAGTGCACAGGTACATATCACACAGGTACACAATTCACAGGTATACAGTGCACAGGTATACAACTCACAGGCATACAGCGCACAGGTATACAGCGCACAGGTATACAGCGCACAGGTATACAACTCACAGGTATACAGTGCACAGGTATACAGCTCACAGGTATACAGTGGACAGGTACATAGCACACAGGTATACAGTGCACAGGTATACAGCGCACAGGTATACATTGCACAGGTATACAGCTCATAGGTATACAATTCACAGGTATACAGCGCACAGGTCTACAGCGCACAGGTATACAGCTCACGGGTATACAGCGCACAGGTATACAGCTCACAGGTATACAGTGCACAGGGATACAGCGCACAGGTATACAGCTCATAGGTATACAGCGCACAGGTATACAGCGCACTGGTACATAGCACACAGGTATACAGCGCACAGGTATACAGTGCACAGGTATACAGCGCACAGGTATACAGCGCACAGGTATACAACTCACAGGTATACAGTGCACAGGTATACAGCGCACAGGTATACAGTGCACAGGTATACAGCTCATAGGTATACAGCGCACAGGTATACAGTGCACAGGTACATAGCACACAGGTATACAGCGCACAGGTATACAACTCACAGGTATACAGTGCACAGGTATACAGCGCACAGGTACACAGTGCACAGGTATACAGCTCACAGATATACAGTGCACAGATATACAGCGCACAGGTATACAGCTCACAGGTATACAGCTCACAGGTATACAGTGCACAGGTATACAGCGCACAGGTATACAGCTCACAGGTATACAGTGGACAGGTATACAGCGCACAGGTATACAGTGCACAGGTACATAGCACACAGGTATACAGCGCACAGGTATACAACTCACAGGTATACAGTGCACAGGTATACAGCGCACAGGTACACAGTGCACAGGTATACAGCTCACAGATATACAGTGCACAGATATACAGCGCACAGGTATACAGCTCACAGGTATACAGCTCACAGGTATACAGTGCACAGGTATACAGCGCACAGGTATACAGCTCACAGGTATACAGTGGACAGGTACATAGCACACAGGTATACAGTGCACAGGTATACAGCGCACAGGTATACATTGCACAGGTATACAGCTCATAGGTATACAATTCACAGGTATACAGCGCACAGGTCTACAGCGCACAGGTATACAGCTCACGGGTATACAGCGCACAGGTATACAGCTCACAGGTATACAGTGCACAGGGATACAGCGCACAGGTATACAGCTCATAGGTATACAGCGCACAGGTATACAGCGCACTGGTACATAGCACACAGGTATACAGCGCGCAGGTATACAGTGCACAGGTATACAGCGCACAGGTATACAGCGCACAGGTATACAACTCACAGGTATACAGTGCACAGGTATACAGCGCACAGGTATACAGTGCACAGGTATACAGCTCATAGGTATACAGCGCACAGGTATACAGCGCACAGGTACATAGCACACAGGTATACAGCGCACAGGTATACAACTCACAGGTATACAGTGCACAGGTATACAGCGCACAGGTATACAGTGCACAGGTATACAGCTCACAGGTATACAGTGCACAGATATACAGCGCACAGGTATACAGCTCACAGGTATACAGCTCACAGGTATACAGTGCACAGGTATACAGCGCACAGGTATACAGTGCACAGGTATACAACTCATAGGTATACAGCGCACAGGTATACAACTCACAGGTATTCAGTGCACAGGTATACAGTGCACAGGTACATATCACACGGGTACACAATTCACAGGTATACAGCGCACAGGTATACAGTGCACAGGTATACAACTCACAGGTATACAGTGCACAGGTATACAGCTCACAGGTATACAGTTCACAGGTATACAGCACACAGGTATACAGTGCACCTGTATACAGCGCACAGGTATACAGCACACAGGTATACAGTGCACAGGTATACAGCTCACAGGTATACAGCGCACAGGTATACAACTCATAGGTATACAGCTCACAGGTATACAGCACACAGGTATACAGTGCACAGGTATACAGCGCACAGGTATACAGCTCACAGGTATACAGCTCACAGGTATACAGCGCACAGGTATACAGCGCACAGGTATACAGCGCACAGGTATACAACTCATAGGTATACAGCTCACAGGTATACAGCGCACAGGTATACAGCGCACAGGTATACAACTCACAGGTATACAGTGCACAGGTATACAGCGCACAGGTATACAGTGCACAGGTATACAACTCATAGGTATACAGCGCACAGGTATACAGCGCACAGGTACATAGCACACAGGTATACAGCGCACAGGTATACAACTCACAGGTATACAGTATACAGGTATACAGTGCGCAGGTATACAGCGCACAGGTATACAGTGCACAGGTATACAGCGCACAGGTATACAGCTCACAGGTATACAGTTCACAGGTATACAGTGCACAGGTATACAGCGCACAGGTATACAGCGCACAGGTATACAACTCATAGGTATACAGCTCACAGGTATACAGCGCACAGGTATACAGTGCACAGGTATACAGCTCATAGGTATACAGCGCACAGGTATACAGTGCACAGGTATACAACTCACAGGTATACAGTGCACAGGTATACAGCACACAGGTATACAGTGCACAGGTATACAGTGCACAGGTATACAGCTCACGGGTATACAGTGCACAGGTATACAGCGCACAGGTATACAGCTCACAGGTATACAGCGCATAGGTATACAATTCACAGGTATACAGTGCACAGGTATACAGCGCACAGGTATACAGTGCACAGGTATACAGCGCACAGGTATACAGCTCACAGGTATACAGCGCACAGGTATATAATTCACAGGTATACAGTGCACAGGTATACAGCGCACAGGTATACAGTGCACAGGTATACAGCTCATAGGTATACAGCGCACAGGTATACAGTGCACAGGTATACAGCTCACAGGTATACAGCTCACAGGTATACAGCGCACAGGTATACAACTCATAGGTATACAGCTCACAGGTATACAGCGCACAGGTATACAGTGCACAGGTACACAACTCACATGTATACAGTGCACAGGTATACAGTGCACAGGTATACAGCGCACAGGTATACAGTGCACAGGTACATATCACACAGGTACACAATTCACAGGTATACAGCGCACAGGTATACAGTGCACAGGTATACAACTCACAGGTATACAGTGCACAGGTATACAGCGCACAGGTATACAGCTCACAGGTATACAGTGCACAGGTATATAATTCACAGGTATACAGCGCACAGGTATACAGCGCACAGGTATACAGTGCACAGGTATACAGCGCACAGGTATACAGTGCACAGGTAAACAACTCACAGGTATACAGTGCACAGGTATACAGCGCACAGGTATACAGCGCACAGGTATACAGTGCACAGGTACACAGCTCATAGGTATACAGCACACAGATATACAGCGCACAGGTATACAGCTCACGGGTATACAGCGCACAGGTATACAGCTCACAGGTATACAGCGCACAGGTATACAATTCACAGGTATACAGCGCACAGGTATACAGCGCACAGGTATATAATTCACAGGTATACAGCGCACAGGTATACAGCGCACAGGTATACAGTGCACAGGTATACAGCGCACAGGTATACAGCGCACAGGTATATAATTCACAGGTATACAGCGCACAGGTATACAGCGCACAGGTATACAGTGCACAGGTATACAACTCACAGGTATACAGTGCACAGGTATACAGCGCACAGGTATACTGCGCACAGGTATACAGTGCACAGGTACACAGCTCATAGGTATACAGCTCACAGATATACAGCGCACAGGTATACAGCGCACAGGTATACAGCTCACCGGTATACAGCGCACAGGTATACAGCGCACAGGTATACAGCTCACAGATATACAGCGCACAGGTATACAGCGCACAGGTATACAGCTCACAGGTATACAGCGCACAGGTATACAGCTCACAGATATACAGCGCACAGGTATACAGCGCACAGGTATACAGCTCACGGGTATACAGCGCAGAGGTATACAGCGCACAGGTATACAGCTCACAGGTATACAGCGCACAGGTATACAATTCACAGGTATACAGTGCACAGGTATACAGCGCACAGGTATACAGTGCACAGGTATACAGCTCATAGATATACAGCGCACAGGTATACAGCGCACAGGTTCACAGCACACAGGTACACAGCACACAGGTATACAGTGCACAGGTACACAGCACACAGTTATACAGCGCACAGGTATACAGTGCACAGGTATACAACTCACAGGTATATAATTCACAGGTATACAGTGCACAGGTATACAGCGCACAGGTATACAGTGCACAGGTACACAGCTCACAGGTATACAGCTCACAGGTATACAGCGCACAGGTATACAGTGCACAGGTATACAGTGCACAGGTATAGAACTCATAGGTATACAGCTCACAGGTATACAGTGCACAGGTACACAACTCACTGGTATACAGCGCAAAGGTATACAGTGCACAGGTACACAGCACACAGGTATACAGTGCATAGGTATACAGCGCACAGGTCTACAGCGCACAGGTATACAGTGCATAGGTATACAGCGCACACGTATACAGTGCATAGGTATACAGCGCACAGGTATACAGCTCACAGGTATACAGTGCACAGGTACACAGCACACAGGTATACAGTGCATAGGTATACAGCGCACAGGTATGCAGCTCACAGGTATACAGTGCACAGGTATACAGTGCGCAGGTATACAGCGCACAGGCATACAGTGCACAGGTATACAGCGCACAGGTATACAGCTCACAGGTATACAGCGCACAGGTATACAGCGCACAGGCATACAGTGCACAGGTATACAGCGCACAGGTATACAGCTCACAGGTATACAGTGCACAGGTATAGAGTTCACAGGTATACAGCTCACAGATAAACAGTTCAGAGTTGTGCAGCTCACAGGTGTACAGCTCACAGGTGTACAGCTCACAGGTGTACAGCTCACAGGTGTACAGCTCACAGTTACAGGACTCAGATATATGACACAGACTTAAGGTTCAGATACTTAAGACTCATTGATATAAGACCCATAGATGTTCAACTATTAGCTATAAGACTTGTAGGTCTAAATCTCACACATGCTATCCTGCCAGGTGTAATCCTGCCAGGTATAATCGTGCCAGGTGTAAACCTGCATCTGATGTGGAGCAGGAAACATTTGCTAGGGGTGGGAATGAGGGAACAAATTCTTCAGCTCAGCTCCCTAGTCTCTCCCTCAGCTCCCAACCTCCAAGACCAACTCTCACCAGGAGCGTTCACCCTTGCAGATTTCTTCGCCTTTTGAAACTTCCAAATGTCAGACTACTGATCGTGTTCACTAACTCACTCCACTGTTGGAGTGTTATCAACACTGAGAGGAAAATTACAGAGCCTGTACATTTAACCCAATAAATGAATAAATGCAAAGAAGATATAAATTATTATACAACATTAAAATCATGATAAACGATTTATTGCAACTGCGGAACTGGTTCAAGAGAAATGGTTTGTTTATTTATTTTTGGCTCATATAGAAGTAACATTTTGTGCATTATGCAAAAACCCCGCTGTTTAGTATTCTGACTTCCTAAATAAATGTGATCAATCTAAAATATCAATGGCAATCTGAACTGATGTCATAAAGTATTTACAGGATAATTAATCTCCCAGGAAAAATTGGTGTGTGTAATTCCGTATCATGTACATTAGTTCACAGCGATTAGGGATTAATTGCTATGAATTACAAATATCTGACTTTCACTGACTTACACACAGGGTGTAAATGGCTATCTCAAGCTATGATGGAAAAATTCAATCAAGCAACCAAATCTAATAAACAAGCCTTTTAATTTCAATTAATTCAACTTCCTATGAAGTGATTGATAAATGGGATACTAATAAATTGGACAACACATACTACTCTGCGCTGGTTAATTGTAATGAGAATGAAAAATTAACGGTATTATTTCACACTGTAATTGTTTCACATCTTCCTTCTGTGTACAATCTTCACTTCTGAGGTTCAGGTGAAGTATTAGGGTAACACATGAAAAAATCCAATTGCATATTGTGTCTCTACTAACTCTTATCAATGGCCTAATCTTGAATTAGTAAGGCAAATATTAGGCTAGGTAAGATCAAGCAGCTTCTCTATACTTGTGCTGACCTCCACCTTATTCAAACAGCCATTTCTCATCTGCAAGCTTTAACTAATGGCGTTGACAGGCTAGTCAACCTCCAGCAATGATTTCCAAGGGCAGTAGGAACAACTAGTAATCACAGTTAGATACATATTCAGAAAAAAAAGCACCTTGATGGTATTGTAATTAATTCATGCTGAAGCTGTTGTTTGAATGCAGTCTTTGATTGTAATGAGCTTGACACTGGAGTTCAGGGGAAGGAGATTCCCTGGAAACGAGCCTCTTTCTCAGGTTGGGTTTTGAGGCAGCTTTGACTCTTACAAACTCTTGGACGTGAGACAGGCTTAATGTTGCTGCGGAAGCAGAACTGCTTCACACCGAGGCAAAACGTACGTACCCAGAGGGAACTGCTGAAGGCAGAAATGTGAATATGGTTTACAGCAGTCGCAGTTCTTTTGGTTTTCAATGTGAATATGTCCCTATTGATGACTGGAGCCCAGCAAACTATATTTCTTTCACAACGTTCTGATAGAAATTTGGGACACCACTAAAATATCTCATACAGAACCAGTGCCAGAATTCTCAGATCTGAGCGTGAAAAAGTCATCCTGACAAAATCTTTGAAACTAATCAAGTTAATTGACAAATTAAACTTTTTCACACAGCAAGTAGTGAGAATCTAGAAAGCACTGCCTGAAAGTATGGACGAGGCACATTCAGTTGAGGCTTTCAAGAGGCCAATGGATGATTATTTGGATAAATATGGTACGCAGTGATATGGAAGAGGTAGGAAATTGGCTCTAGGGAATAGAATCAGTTCAGGCATGATGGGCAGAATGGCGTCCTATGCACTGCATGGTTCTTTGAAAATAATTAACAGAATTATAGTAAGTAATTATTATATAACACAATGAAAACATGTCAGACCTTTAGAGCCAGTCCACAGGACCCTTTTCTCAGCTTTCAGTTCATTTTTCATGTCAAACAAACAACCAAAGTATTTCTTCAACTTTTCCAAAGATGGTTCTATCGAAGGGAGAGTCCGTCACTATCCAGGCAATGCTACAAAATATCAGTCTTTACATTTCAGTATGTCTGAATGATGACATTTGGGTGGATTGATCAATGAGGATCTGAATTTGACGTTGGTCTGGGACCTGACTGTCAAAGTCACCACTGCTCTGGTTATTGTTGTTGTTGTCGTGTGTATGTTCCTTTGAGCCCAAACTGGATGAGGTTGAGCCACCTTCCTGGTCTGACTAGAAGAGTCTTATTGAGTAAACAGTATGAAGTTTATTGCAAGAGGCCATTCAGCGCATAATTCCTGTAATGGCTAAGTGAACATGTCACCCATTCTAATCCCAGTTACCAACACTGCTCCCTGTAGATTCCAGTGCTTCAGGTGCACATCCAAGTTTCTTTTCAGATGAGGCTTCTTGCCTCCATCACCAAATTGGGCAGGGAATTCCAAACATCCACCAAACTGGGCAGGGAATTCCAGACAAGTACCAAACTGGACAAGAAATTCCAAACATCCACCAAAATGGGCAGGGAATTCCAAACATCCACCAAATTGGACAGGGAATTCCAAAAAAATACCAAATTGGGCAGGGAATTCCAAACAAATACCAAACTGGGCGGGAAATTCCAAACATCCACCAAATTGGGCAGGTAATTCCAAACATCCACCAAACTGGGCAGGGAATTCCAGACAAATACCAAACTGGACAAGAAATTCCAAACATCCACCAAAATGGGCAGGGAATTCCAAACATCCACCAAATTGGGCAGGGAATTCCAAAAAAATACCAAATTGGGCAGGGAATTCCAAACAAATACCAAACTGGGCGGGAAATTCCAAACATCCACCAAATTGGGCAGGTAATTCCAAACATCCACCAAACTGGGCACGGAATTCCAAACAAATATCAAACTGGACAAGGAATTCCAAATATTCACCAAATTGGGCAGGGAATTCCAAACATCTACCACCCCCTGAGAGAACATATTTTTCCTTGCCCCCTCTAATTCTTCCGCCAGCCACCCTCAATATCTTCCCCTCGGTGACCTCCCCATTGTCCTCCAGAAGAGATAGGAGTACAGAGAGAGGGAGTTACTCTCACTGGGACTGCACATGTTATCTAGCTCCCTATTGGCAATCTTACCCTCTAGGAGCAGTAGGAGGGAGTAAACAATTGTCTTGGCGGTAGGATTGCTTTCAGTTTTGATAAGACCTGCTCACTATGGTAGTGGTGAATTCTAGAAGACTAACTAACTTGGGCAAGAGTTCAAAGGAGAGAAAGAGCAGATCTCCTGAGTGTGAAGATAGGTACAAACCTCAAAGGAATCATGGGAGAAGTCATCAAAACTGTGAGCAAACAAGATCTAGGCCTTCCAGCTTGACTAATCTTAAACTTTAAATAGGAGGAAGGTAATTCTGCTGATTGGTCATTTCCCTTGGAGATCTGATCCAATGTTAACCAATGGCGATTGTTGTGTGAATGTTAATGGTCCGGGCCTGTCTGATCCTCAGTTATAAGGAGTTACTGCTGCTTGCTACCACACTATCACCATGAAATAATACGGGGAAATACACTGATGGTCTGCCATGTTTGTGCTGTCATATTCACGTCAGCTCCCAGCACAGATGGATGAGATGTGAGCCACATCGTACTGAAGGAACCTATGAACGTTTATTCCAGCTCCTGCTATATACATGTGTACATTACAGTGTCAGCTACCTGTGTATCTGCGCTCAGACAAAGTGATTTGAATGGCCTGTGATATGTGCTCCCTTTAGTGTGTTATGCTGCAAGGGGACAGGGCTCAGTAAGATGGAGTCTGGGAGCTTTATACCATGATGTCATATGCCAAGATACAGTGATCACATCATGAGCATGTCCCACTCTTTGGAGACAGAGCAGAAGAGCAACAAGAAGAATCTGTTACTATCTTGGTTCTTGGATGATTGTCCCTCCTGATGAGCTGGACTTGAACTTGGGGGTGGGTTAGTTCACTTGCCTGGACATCTAGTTTGTGTTGCCAAGTGAAGCCAACAGGATGGGTTCAATTCCTACACTGGCTGAGGTCCTACCCCCTTAATGGGGCAGCACGGTGGCTCAGTGGTTAGCACTGCAGCCTCACAGCGCCAGGGACCCGGGTTCAATTCCCGCCTCAGGTCACTGTCTGTGTGGAGTTTGCACATTCTCCCCGTGTCTGCGTGGGTTTCCTCCGGGTGCTCCAGTTTCCTCCCACAGTCCAAAGATGTGCAGGCTAGGTGGATTGGCCGTGCTAAATTGCCCGTAGTGTTCAGGGGTGTGTGGGTTATAGAGGGATGGGTCTGGGTGGGATGTTTCAAAGGGGGGTGTGGTCTGTTGGGCCAAAGGGCCTGTTTTAACCCTGTAGGGAATCTAATCTAATCATGCCCCATTTTGAGGTGTGGTGACCCTCAGGCTAAACCCTGATGAGACAGTGGTCCTTGGTGTCTCTACCGCATCTCATGAGCTGAAGGAGGGATCGTGATCTTACTGCAAGCTACAGAGCTGTGATTTCAATTTGTATGTATTGTTATCGACCACTGAGCTTGAGACCAAGTACATCATCAGAAAACAGTCCCAGAAACCCATTACATGAATAAATAATGAGAATTATGCAAATAATCCCATACTCATCTATTTAGTAATGGAATAAACTGTAGATTTAAGCCGAGTAAATTAACCTGGCAAAAAAAATGAAGTGCATCCCCAGAGAATGACCATTGAACTTTTACACAATGATGCAATAAAGAAATGGTCATTTATTCAGTCTGAGATCACTCAGCAACTAATTTCTGAGCTATTATTACACACTCTATCAGCAAAATACCTCTGAGAGCATATTTTTATAGTTTCTGGGCACTACAAAATGTCCTAAATGTACTTTTTACAGGGTATTGGGATGTTATTTTTTAATCTGATTGCATGCTCATTCGATGCATGTCCGTTCTAGTAAATGGAACATTTTCCCCACTTTGACAATCAGCGTCATAGAGTCATACAGCATGAAAACAGACCCTTTGGAATAGCCAGTCTATGCTGAACACAATTCGAGAATAAACTAGTCCCACTTGCCTGCTGCTGGTCCATATCCCTCCAAAACTTTCTTAATCATGTACTTATCCAAGCTCAAATAGATAATGGAGAGAGGCCCGTAAGGCAGGCTTTCCTTCAGTCTGAACGACGGAGTCAGAGCTCAGGCTGAGCAGCACACACAAGCAGTATCTGTGGGAATGTCTCAATTTCTAAAGCCAGCTGATTGGAGTTCCTGTTGAACAAGAGACAGTTGTGTACCAGTGACCAACATGATATTAAAAAAATACCTCCAGTCAGAGAATAGAAGATAATGAAATGTGAGGCTGGATGAACACAGCAGGCCCAGCAGCATCTCAGAAGCACAAAGGCTGACGTTTCGGGCCTAGACCCTTCATCAGAGAGGGGGATGAGGTGAGGGTTCTGGAATAAATAGGGAGAGAGGGGGAGGCAGACCAAAGATGGAGAGAAAAGAAGATAGGTGGAGAGGAGAGTATAGGTGGGGAGGTAGGGAGGGGATAGGTCAGTCCAGGGAAGATGGACAGGTCAAGGAGGTGGGATGAGGTTAGTAGGTAGGAGATGGAGGTATGGCTTGGGGTGGGAGGAAGGGATGGGTGAGAGGAAGAACAGGTTAGGGAGGCAGAGACAGGTTGGACTGGTTTTGGGATGCAGTGGGTGGGGGGGAAGAGCTGGGCTGGTTGTGTGGTGCAGTGGGGGGAGGGGACGAACTGGGCTGGTTTTGGGATGCGTTGGGGGAAGGGGAAATTTTGAAGCTGGTGAAGCCCACATTGATACCATTAGGCTGCAGGGTTCCCAAGGGGAATATGAGTTGCTGTTCCTGCAACCTTTGGGAGAATAGAGTTTGTCACCTCAGCACACTGGGGTTACCCAATACAGGGGAATCTATTGTGTTCCAAACCAATTCACCACAAAATAAAGTAAAAGGTAATGTAAGATTAGTTGAAGGGCAGGTGGTAGTGTGGAGGTAGTGTCACTGGGTTGGTATTCCATAGATATAGTCTGATATTTGGTGACAGAAACTCAACAGGCTCTGGTGTGCTCCTGAGATGCTGCTTGGCCTGCTGTGTTCATCCAGCCCCACATTTTATTATCTTGGAATTCTCCAGCATCTGCAGTTCCCATTATCTCTAGGCTCTGGTGGAATTTGAGTTCAATCCACAATGAAGCTCCCCCATCCAGGCTACAAGTCCTGGAATCCCCTCCCTAAGGGCAGTGTGCGTCTACTTACCGTACATGGACTGCAGCAGTTCGAGAAGGCAGCTCGCCATCACCTTCTCAAGGGGCAACTAGGGACAGGCAATAAATACTGGCCCAGACAGTGACACCCAGACCTTGTAAATTAATAAATAATACATAAAATTAACAGGAAAATTGTTGTATTTCTGGGTTATAATTACTCCGATACTTTCCCTCTAGTGTAAAGGCTATTTGTTGATATTTGGTTTCCTTTCAGTCATAGAGCTGTACAACATGGAAACAGACCAACTCATCCCGGTTGACCAGATATCTTAAATTAATCTAGTCCCATTTGCCACATTTGGCCCATATCCCTATAAACTCTATAAAATGTGCTCCTGAGATGCTGCTTGGCCTGCTGTGTTCATCCAGCTTCACTCTTTGTTATCTTGGATTCTCCAGCATCTGCAGTTCCTATTATCTCTGATCCCTATAAACTCTTCCTATTTGTATATCCACCCAGACGCCTTTTAAATGCTGTAATTGTACCAGCCTCCACCACTTCCTCTGGCAGCTCATTCCATACACACACCACCCTCTGCATGAAAATGTTGACCCTTTGGTCCCTTTTAAATCTTTCCCCCTCACCTTAAACTTATGCTCTCTAGTTTCGGACTCCCCCACTCTGGGGTAAAGAGTTTGTCTTTTTACCCTATCCATGCCCCTCATGATTTTATAAACCTCTACAAGGCCAACCCTCAGCCTCTGGCGCTCCGGGGAAATAGCCCCAGCCTATCCAGCTCCTCCCTGTAGATAAAACCCTCCAAACCCGGCAACGTCCTTGTAAATCTTTTCTGAAGCCTTCCAACTTTCACAACATCCTTCCTGTAGCAGGGAGACCAGAACAGCATGCAGTATTCCAATACTGGCCTAACCAACGTCCTGTACAGCTACAAAATGATCTCCAAATTCTTCCACTCAATGCATTGACCAATGAAGGCAGCACTTTACGAAATAAAAACTGAAAGAAATGCGGATGCTGTAAATCCGAAACAAAAACAGAAGTTGCTGGAAAAGCTCAGCAGGCCTGGCAGCACCTGTGAAGAAAATAGCAGAGTTAACGTTTTGGGTCCAGTGACATGATTCTGACAGGGTTTCGAGAAAGGGTCACTGGACCCGAAACATTAACTCTGCTATTTTCTTTGCAGATGCTGCCAGGCCTGCTGAGCTTTTCCAGCAATTTCTGTTTTTGTTCATAAGTTACTGAATTTTGCTAGAAAAATGAGAAATTATTATACTTGAACAGAAGGGAGGAAGGCTGATGTGGAAGAGAAGGAATTTAGAAGTTGACCTTCGTAATGCGTTAAAAGCAGTTAGTTCGAGTAGATAGGTACTGGTTAGTACAATTGTGCAGTGTAAAATTGCTGTCCCAATAAAGTTAAATCAGATAACAGTGGAAGCTTTGTTCTTTGAAGGACATTAGCTGCTCGTTTTCACTAATCTGGCAGTTTTATGGATCTCAACACGTAAATTAATTAATCTGAAGATATATTAATTCTACAACTTGTGTAATGCTAAATCGGGACTATAACCACTCTGCTATCATATAGGAAGATAGTGGCCTAGTGAATGTCACTTTGTAATCTAGAAATTCAGACTGATGTCTTAGGTCATAGAGTGAAATCCCTCACTTTGGATGTGTTTTAGTAACAAGCTAGAATGAAGGCAACAAATGTCAACTGTTGAATAAAATCCTGGCACTAATGCCTTTTGGAAAGACCACTCAGCTACAAGAGCAGAAACAGACACTTCAGTCAGTAGCAGTTCTGATCATCTCAACTCCATTTTCCTGCTTTTTACTGTAACCCTCAATTCCCTGAACATTCTTAATGACCCAGCTGTGACAACCCTTTTTGTCTCACAACAGTATCAAATCCAGCCTTCTCCAAATGCTGCATGGCCTTTTGTCACCAAAAAGTGAATACAACTAAGAGTTGTAAAGAAAACTAGTACATTCTCGACAGCACAGCAGTATCCAAACACCAAGCCCCCAGTTTACATTTTTAATTAAAACTATGAAATCCTTACAACTAAATTAATGCATCCATCCGGAATTGAACAATAGTCGCTGTAATGGTACACATGAAACGATCTATTAACATAAAAATAGCTGGTTCAATAATGTCCTTCAGGGAGGGCAATCTGTTATTCCTTTGGCCTAGATACGATTCCAGACCCAAGTAGAGCTATGATGATAAAATGTGAGACTGGATGAACACAGCAGGCCAAGCAGCATCTCAGGAGCACAAAAGCTGACGTTTCGGGCCTAGACCCTTCATCAGAGAGGGGGATGGGGAGAGGGAACTGGAATAAATAGGGAGAGAGGGGGAGGCGGACCGAAGATGGAGAGAAAAGAAGATAGGTGGAGAGAGTATAGGTGGGGAGGTAGGGAGGGGATAGGTCAGTCCAGGGAAGACGGACAGGTCAAGGAGGTGGGATGAGGTTAGTAGGTAGATGGGGGTGCGGCTTGGGGTGGGAGGAAGGGATGGGTGAGAGGAAGAAGAGGTTAGGGAGGCAGAGACAGGTTGGACTGGTTTTGGGATGCAGTGGGTGGGGGGGAAGAGCTGGCTGGTTGTGTGGTGCAGTGGGGGGAGGGGACGAACTGGGCTGGTTTAGGGATGCAGTAGGGGAAGGGGAGATTTTGAAACTGGTGAAGTCCACATTGATACCATTAGGCTGCAGGGTTCCCAGGCGGAATATGAGTTGCTGTTCCTGCAACCTTCGGGTGGCATCATTGTGGCAGTGCAGGAGGCCCATGATGGACATGTCATCTAGAGAATGGGAGGGGGAGTGGAAATGGTTTGCGTCTGGGAGGTGCAGTTGTTTCTTGCGAACTGAGCGGAGGTGTTCTCCACCTATCTGGACTCCATTTTCTCCCCTTTGGTCCAGGAACTCCCCACCTACGTCCGTGACACCACCCACGCCCTCCACCTCCTCCAGGACTTCCAATTCCCTGGCCCCCAACACCTCATCTTCACCATGGGCGTCCAGTCCCTATACACCTGCATTCCACATGCAGATGGCCTCAAGGCCCTCCGCTTCTTCCTGTCCCGCAGGCCCGACCAGTCCCCCTCCACCGACACCCTCATCCGCCTAGCTGAACTCGTCCTCACCCTCAACAACGTCTCTTTTGACTCCTCCCACTTCCTACAGACTAAGGGGGTGGTCATGGTCACCCGCATGGGCCCCAGCTATGCCTGCCTCTTTGTAGGTTACGTGGAACAGTCCCTCTTCCGCACCTACACAGGCCCCAAACCCCACCTCTTCCTCCGGTACATTGATGACTGTATCGGCGCCGCCTCTTGCTCCCCAGAGGAGCTCGAACAGTTCATCCACTTCACCAACACCTTCCATCCCAACCTTCAGTTCATCTGGGCCATCTCCAGCACATCCCTCACCTTCCTGGACATCTCAGTCTCCATCTCAGGCAACCAGCTTGTAACTGATGTCCATTTCAAGCCCACCGACTCCCACAGCTACCTAGAATACACCTCCTCCCACCCACCCTCCCACAAAAATTCCATTCCCTATTCCCAATTCCTCCGCCTCCGCCGCATCTGCTCCCACGATAAGACATTCCACTCCCGCACATCCCAGATGTCCAAGTTCTTTAAGGACCACAACTTTCCCCCCACAGTGATCGAGAACGCCCTTGACCGCGTCTCCCGTATTTCCCGCAACACGTCCCTCACACCCCGCCCCCGCCACAACTGCCCTAAGAGGATCCCCCTCGTTCTCACACACCACCCCACCAACCTCCGGATACAATGCATCATCCTCCGACACTTCTGCAATTTACAATCCGATCCCACCACCCAAGACATTTTTCCATCCCTACCCCTGTCTGCTTTCTGGAGAGACCACTCTCTCCGTGACTCCCTTGTTCGCTCCACACTGCCCTCTAACCCCACCACACCCGGCACCTTCCCCTGCAACCGCAGGAAATGCTACGCTTGCCCCCACACCTCCTCCCTCACCCCTATCCCAGGCCCCAAGATGACATTCACATTAAGCAGAGGTTCACCTGCACATCTGTCAATGTGGTATACTGCATCCACTGTACCCGGTATGGCTTCCTCTACATAGGGGAAACCAAGCGGAGGCTTGGAGACCGCTTTGCAGAACACCTCCGCTCAGTTCGCAACAAACAACTGCACCTCCCAGTCGCAAACCATTTCCACTCCCCCTCCCATTCTCTAGATGACATGTCCATCATGGGCCTCCTGCACTGCCACAATGATGCCACCCGAAGGTTGCAGGAACAGCAACTCATATTCCGCCTGGGAACCCTGCAGCCTAATGGTATCAATGTGGACTTCACCAGTTTCAAAATCTCCCCTTCCCCTACTGCATCCCTAAACCAGCCCAGTTCGTCCCCTCCCCCCACTGCACCACACAACCAGCCCAGCTCTTCCCCCCCACCCACTGCATCCCAAAACCAGTCCAACCTGTCTCTGCCTCCCTAACCTCTTCTTCCTCTCACCCATCCCTTCCTCCCACCCCAAGCCGCACCCCCATCTACCTACTAACCTCATCCCACCTCCTTGACCTGTCCGTCTTCCCTGGACTGACCTATCCCCTCCCTACCTCCCCACCTATACTCTCTCCACCTATCTTCTTTTCTCTCCATCTTCGGTCCGCCTCCCCCTCTCTCCCTATTTATTCCAGTTCCCTCTCCCCATCCCCCTCTCTGATGAAGGGTCTAGGCCCGAAACGTCAGCTTTTGTGCTCCTGAGATGCTGCTTGGCCTGCTGTGTTCATCCAGCCTCACATTTTATCATCTTGGAATTCTCCAGCATCTGCAGTTCCCATTACCCCCAAGTAGAGCTATGTGGTTTACTGAGATAACAAGGTGTAGAGCTGGATGAACACAGCAGGCCAAGCAGAATCAGAGGAGCAGGAAAGCTGACATTTCGGCCCTGGCCCCTTCTTCAGAAATGGGGGAGGGGAAGAGAGCTCAGAAATAAATAGAGAGGGGGGAGGCGATGATAGAAGGTGGATAGTGAAGCGGATGGGTAGAGAGAAGACAAACAGGTCAAGGAGGCGGGAATAAAGCCAGTAAAGGTGAGTGTAGGCAGGGAGTTGGGGTGGGTTTGGTCAGTGAGGAGGGAGGGGTGGGTAGGTGGGAGGGAAGACGGACAGGTCAAGGAGGGGAGGATGAGGAGGTGCTAGTCTTGGGCTGAGGTCGAGGGTGGGGAGATCTTGAAGCTTGTAAAGTCCACTTTGAAACCATTGGGGTGCAGGGTTCCCAGGCAAAATATGAGGTGCTGTTCCTCCAGCCTTCTGGTGGCATTGTTGTGGTTACCAGAGATGGAGACTGAGAGGTCCAAGAAGGAGAGACAGGTATCAGAGATGATTGGAGTGGAAGGTTTTAGCAAAGTGGAACCATCTGGAAACGGATATCTATTTCAAGCCCACCAACTCCCACAGCTACCTAGAATACACCTCCTCACCCCAACCTTTCTGCAAGAATGCCATCCCCATTCCCAATTCCTTTGCCTCCACTGCATCTGTGCCTAAGATGAGACGTTCCACTCCCAGACATCCCAGATGTCCTCGTTTTTCAAGAACCACAATTTCCCCCTAAAAGTGGCCAAAAATGCCCTCCACTGCATCTCTTGCATTTGCCACACCTCAGCCCTCACTCCCCCCTCCCTTCAAAAACAACAAAGACAGAATCCCTCTCGTCCTCTCGTACCACCCCACCAACCTCCGGATCCAACGCATCATCTTTCGACACTTCCACCATCTGCAATCCGACCCCACCACCAAAGACATTTTTCCCTCCCCACCCTTATCTGCTTTCCGGAGGGACCACTCTCTCTGTGACTCCCTTGTCCGGTCCACACTCCCCTCCAGCCCCACCACACTCGGCACTTTTCCCTGAAACCGCAGGAAGTGCTACACCTGCCCCCACACCTCCCCCCTCACCCCCATCCAGGCCCCAAGAAAACCTTCAACATTAAACAGATGTTCACCTGCACATCTGCCAATGTGGTATACTGTATCCGCTGTTCCCATTGTGGCTTCCTGTACATCGGGGAAACCAAGCGGAGGCTTGGGGGCCACTTTGCAGAACGCCTACACTCGGTTCGCACTAAACAACCGCACCTCCCAATCATGAACCATTTCAACTCCCCCCTCCCATTCCTCAGACGGCATGTCCATCACGGGCCTCCTGCAGTGCCATAGCGATGCCACCCGAAGGTTGCAGGAACAGCAACTCATATTCCTCTTGGGAACCCTGCGGCACAATGGTATCAATGTGCACTTCACAAGCTTCAAAGCATCCCCTTCCCCTACTGCATCCCAAAACCAGCCCAGCTCGTCCCTGCCTCCCTAACCAGTTCTTCCTCTCATCTATCCCCTCCTCCCACCTCAAGCCCCACCCCCATTTCCTACCTACTAACCTCATCCCGCCCCCTTGACCTGTCCATCCTCCCCGGACTGACTTATCCCCTCCCTACCTCCCCACCTATAGTCTCCTCTCCATCTATCTTCTCCTCAATCCATCTTCTATCCGCCTCCCCCTCTCTCCCTATTTATTTCAGAACCCGCTTCCCCTCCCCCATTTCTGAAGAAATGTCTAGGCCCTAAATGTCAGCTTTCCTGCTCCTCTGATACTGCTTGGCCTGCTGTGTTCATCCAGCTCTACACCTTGTTATCACAGATTCTCCAGCATCTGCCGTTCTTGCTGTCTCTATGTGGCAGACTGGCTGTTTTTAGGCCAGTGCAAACGATTGCGCTCAGTAAAATGAACAATGCTGTGGTTTTGTCTGGTTATTTCCATAAAGGAGGTGTTGGCTGTCTTGGTGATTTCATTTGTCATCCTGTCTTGTTGACATTGGATGCCTTCAAGGCAGATATCGACAAATTCTTGATCTCAGAAGGAATCAAGGGCTACGGGGAGAGTGCAGGGAAGTGGTGTTGAAATGCTCATCAGCCATGATTTAAATGGCGGAGTGGACTTGATGGGCCGAACGGCCTTACTTCCACCCCTATGTTTTATGGTCTTAAAAATGACAGGCAGCCAACATCCTGCATAAGATTTTTCTGTGATAGAACTTTGAGACATTTGGACACACAGTGGCTCAGTAGTTAGCACTGCAGCCTCACAGCACCAGGGACCCGGCTTCGAGTCCAGCCTCGGGCGACTGTGTGGAGTTTGCACGTTCTCACCGTGTCTGCGTGGGTTTCCTCCGGGTTCTCCGGTTTCCTCCCACAGTCCAAAGATGTGCAGGCTAGGTGGATCGACTGTGCTAAATTGTCTGTAGTGTTCAGGGGTGTGTGTGGGTTATAGGGGGATGGGTCTGGGTGGGATGCTTCAAGGGGCAGTGTGGACCTGTTGGGCCAAAGGGCCTGTTTCCACACTGTAGGGAATCTAAACATAGTAGTGTAGGCTAAATAATTCCTGCTCTTTTGTCATATGATCAGATTTATCTTTCTCACAGCGTATCTATGCCGCAGAATTTCACTTCCAATCAAAAATCTTGAAAGGGTTAAATTGTTGCTCATACTGCCCTTTAACTGCAGGTTTGCCTTATTTCAATCCTGTCTAATATTAGTTTGCACCTTTGCTTGGTGCATTTTCGAAAAGTTTTCAATGAGCTCATTGTTATTGTGCAGATTTTATTGCGATCAACATCATCAATTTTCCTGTCACCTGCAAATACTTTTTGTCATATGCAAATTAATATTACAGCCAAAGGTCTGAAAAACTCTGGCCTCGTTTTCCACATGATTTAGTGAGGGCTGTGAAAGGGTCATGCTATACAGAAAAGTAATAAATTTGATATAGTTCTCAGATTCAGTCTGGGTGGTTCAGCCCTTACAGCGCAGCGAGTGTTAAAGTCACCCTTTAACCTTGTTTGACAAAATGCTTCCTGACACAAATCAAATCATTTATGATAATTCAAGATTTAAGACATTATTTAATGGAGTTGATTAGGTTTGGTGTTAGCTCATGTCGTTTAATGGTAAGCAGGATGTTGTTTTCCCAGCCGCTCTGTACGTTCGCAAACTCCCCCTTGAAGCGATTCTGAGGTCAACAACGTTTGGCTTCAGCTTCTCTTACACCCTGGGGCTGCACATCGCAGCACAGGCAGGAAATAGGAGCTGGAGTAGGCCATTCAGCCCTTCGAGCCTGCCCTACCATTCCATACCATCATGGCTGATCCTTTAGCTCAGTGCCATTTTTCTCCATCAGCCTTGTATCCCCTAACATTTTTCATATCCATGTAATATCTGCTGCAACATATACAGCCGCTGTGAAAAATGTTGTAGTCAGTTGCATGTGCAGATATTTTTGAAAGAAGACCTCTTCCTTTTGAAGTTGGAGATGGACAGGGTTTTGTCAGGCTCAGAGAGGGGTGAATCTATTGGGACTCTCTTCCCTCAACACCAGAGGAGCCTGGCTAGATGAATAATTCCTGATCTACAGGAGAGTCCAGGACATAGAGGTGTATGGTCTCTGATCTACAAACATGACAGGGCACAGATGGGAAAGTGGGGTTGAGATGCCAAATGGGTTAGTCCATTCTTGTCAAATGGAGGAGCAGGCTGAATGGCCGGTTCCTGCTCCGATGTTGCTGCTTACAGGGAGCTAGATACCATGGAGAAGAACACACTCCACTCATCTCAGAATTGTTAAGGTCAGAAGAAGCCATTTGGCCCATCGTGTCTGCTCTGGTGCTATCACAGACAGAATCACAGAATTGTTATAGTTCAGGAGGAGTTAACTTTGGACTCATGGTCCAAAAAAATTCTTTGACGGGTGTTGGACCCTATTTAAATGTGTTCTTTCAGTGGGCGAGGAACTGTCAGGTGACCCATTAGAAACTATTGGGCTCCATTCCATATCAGACCCGGTTCAGGAGGAGATGTTAGGGTCTGAGTGAGGAACCTAGCTGTGGTTTATGTGTCAGTGAGTGGGAAGAAAAGCCACTGTAGAAGAGGCCTAAAGATGAATATTGTTAAATTTCCTGCAAAATCATGAGGAGCTGGGAATCCCCCTTGAAATCCACGTGGAAGGGTAAAGCCTTCAGCCCTGTGCTGCCTCATCATAACCAGGGGATATCTTTGGAATTCCTGAGACTCATTTAGAATTAAGGATTGTTCTTTGTAGCCATGGGGATGGCAGGTGTGAATGGTAGTGGTGTTGTCACTAGATTAATCAATCCAGTAGATCCCAGGCTAATGCCTGGGAGATAGATCCAAATCCCATGGCAGTTGGTAACGTCTTGAATTTGATTAAAAATCTGCAATAAGAAAAAAAAGGGCTTGCCTAATGACAACATGGAACTGCTATTGATTATTGTAAAAACTATCTGGTTCGCTTACATCCACTGGGGAGAGAAATCTGCCATCCTTAACTGGTCTGGCCCATTTGTGGCTCCAGACCCACAGCAAGGTAGTTGGCTCTTACCTTCCATCAAGGCAATTAGAGATGGTCAAAAAGCACTGATCCAGCCAGCAACATCCACATCCCACAAATAACTATTGAAAAATCCTGCTTAGCATCCGGATGTTCCTCTGTGTTCAACCTAGAGACCAACTGGACAAGGCTCGAAGAGAGTAACTTTTCCCAGCTGTTCCACATGCTGTTGAACCAGGCACAAACACTGTCAGCTACGGATTGGGTTTGAGTGCTGTTCTTGGTGAATGGGTGGTTCTCTAATTAACTTTATTGCTGGGCGATGTTTTATTTGAGGCCCAGGGGAGAGAAGCCAGGGAAGAGACAGAGGGTCTTCTAGTCTTGCTGCTTCAAATGCAATTTTCCTTCTTTCCACTCTGCCTTTAAACTGTTGCCTGAAATACAATTCATTTTCATATTCCTATATCCAGCTTCTTGATTTTTAAGCTGGATACTCAGCAGGTGAAACTTCCATCCTGAAGTGCAAGCATCGAGGAAAGGTTTAAATCAAACCGGAGCCATAGCCCTGGGTGATTAGTTTGTACTATTTTG
Organism: Stegostoma tigrinum; assembly: GCF_030684315.1. Classification (NCBI taxonomy): domain Eukaryota; kingdom Metazoa; phylum Chordata; class Chondrichthyes; order Orectolobiformes; family Stegostomatidae; genus Stegostoma; species Stegostoma tigrinum. The sequence goes on along the minus strand of NC_081376.1, from coordinate 53,782,724 downwards.
ATGATATTAATTTCAGTCCAGAATACATCTTGTTTCTTGATGGTTTCATGAAACTTAGCTCTATTTGATCAGATGATGAGCATGTCCATCTTATGACAACGTTTTTTCCCAGTTTTGGAAGTCTCTTTAATCATGAAATGTAAATTTTAAAATAATGGAAATAAAACACTGATAGTCCAATTTGAGCACACCTTGAGACTGAGACTATGAGGAAACACTGATGACACAGCTATCTCCATCGAGATCTCAAACCAAGCTTCTCTTTCTTCCACCCAATATCCTCATCAAATTATGTGGAGCTTAGTGCAGTCTATAATATTAACCCATTCCAAACCATGACCTTTAAGAATACTGGCTGCATGGTGCTCAGGTTGGAACAGTTTATTGTTAGCCCCTCAGACACCTCTCCCTCCTGATCAAAGTGAATACTTGTGACTTTGCCTAGATCCTGTTCAGCACGGGCAGCAATTTCTTGTCCTGGCTGAGTGAATAATTTAGAACCGCATTGCTTCCATACTCTCCTCCCCACCTATCTTCTTTTCTCTCCATCTTCGGTCCGCCTCCCCCTCTCTCCCTATTTATTCCAGTTCCCTCTCCCCATCCCCCTCTCTGATGAAGGGTCTAGGCCCGAAACGTCAGCTTTTGTGCTCCTGAGATGCTGCTTGGCCTGCTGTGTTCATCCAGCCCCACACTTTGTTATCTTCCCTCCATCCCAGTTGGTTTCGTGGAATATTAGCTGTGGATTGAAAGAGAATCTTGAAACGGAGAATAGTTTCCTGCTGTCTTCGGTTTATAGTTTTGATTTGCTCCATTGAGTGGTTTTACCTCCAGTAGGTCAGGATGTGAACATGACAGTTCACGGTCTATGGAATGACCTCTGTCTATCCCTTTAACTAGAGTAGCTCAGATGTTACAGTGTGGTGACTATTTTGCTAAGTGCTCTGATTTGATTTTGAATCATCTGGACTGTTCCTATGGAGAGCGATCCGTCCTATTAAAGGTAAAAGTTTGTGATGTCCTTCTGTCCTTGCCTGTCTTATTCTTCAGGTAAGAAGAGCTGAAAAATCAGCATCAGGAATATTCAATTTTCCTTCTTTTGATACATCAGATGGGTCCAATAATTATTACAACAAGACGTAAGTGATGTCTATGTTTATTACCCTCATTCACCAAAATCATTGTGAATGACAATTTTTAACTCCAATGTTATTTGTAAACATTGTCATCTAGTTGTTATCACAGACAGGAATGAGACCACAGAGAGCACAGGGCTAAAGGGAGAGGTCATGAGTATAACATGACATCTGCTGCCTAGTTTCCACCCTTGTTCACTGATATTAACTCACTACATCTGTCTGTTCACTCACAAAGACCTGAAGTACACAGCTAAACTAGTTTTTTCATCTACATAGAAGATTCAAGACAAAAGATCAACCAGGTTAATTCGTTTATCCCATATCAGTGATCGTGTTAATGTTCTGTGTGACCAGTCAATTCAATTATTTAAATATAGATCATTATAATAATCTGAAAAGTCCTTGACAGTGACAGCTTTACATGATAGTTAAAGATTTTGAAGGCTTTTTTTTTAATGAGGTCATTGCCTCTAGCCATGTTGTATGGAATTTAATTGACTCTAAGGCATTAATCTGACACATTTTATTTCGAGTATCCGAAATGTGCCATGTTGTCCTGGGAGCTGAGCAGGAGAACACGGGGCTGCACTGTGATGCTAATCTCTTTGTGAAGGTAAAGTTCTGCACAGGCTCATGAGGTTCTGGAGAAACCCAGGAGGAAGGTGCCTTCAGAGTACATCACCAAATAATGTCCTCGCCTTTCGGAAGAGCAGCAGAGGTTTGGAGAGATCCACGGCCATCAGCTCATTGGCAGAATTCCAATTCAAACAGACACACCATTGCTTAAAGTTTCATTTGTTCTCTCTTAAGTGATACTGAGTGGCATTTATTTTCAAATAAATAGGTACGTCAGCACTGGGAGGGATAGAATTCTAATCAGGCTTATAATGGAACACATCTTAACTTCAAGCTGGATAATAAGACAAAACAAACTAAAACAATTTCAGAAATACAGATGGGGAATTATTTTGATAAGTAAATAAAATGGTCTTTCATTCAAGAAGCACATTCACAGGCCAAATGCTGAATTACAGTCTAACTTCATCAATGATTGCACAATATTCAGCACCGTTCATGATTCCTCAGATACTGAAGCAGTCAGTGTTCACATGTCACAATATCTGGGCAATATCCAGGCTTGGGCTGACAATAGCAAGTAGCATTTGTGCCACATAAATGCCAGGCAATGACCATCGCCAATAAGAGACAATCTAACCACCATCCATTGACATTCAGTCGTGTTACCATCACTGGGTTCCCCACTATTAACATTCTCTGGGTTACCATTGACCAGAAACTCAACAGCACTCACCACATAAATGTTGTGGCTACAATAATGTCAGAGCCTAGGAATATTTTGGTGAATAACTCACCTCCTGACTCCCTAAAGCCTGCCCACCATCCACAAGGCACAAGGCAGGAGTGTGATGGAATATCCCCACTTGCCTGGATGGGTGCAGCTCCAACAACACTCCAGAAGTTTGACACCATCCAGAACTAATTGATTGGCACCACGTCCACAAGCATAGACTCGCTGCACTATCTATGCTCCGAAGCAGCAGTGTGTGCTATCTACAAGGTGCACTGCAGAGATCCACCAAAGATTGTCAGGCAGCACCTTCCAAACCCATGAACACTTGCATCTAGAAGGACAAGGGCATCAGATATATCAGATACCCCTCCAAGCTCCCCTCCAAGCCACTCACCACCCTAACTTGAAATATATCATTATTCCTTCACTGTCGCTGGGTCAGAATCCTGGAATTCCGTCCCTAAGGGCATTGTGGCCTACCTACAGCAGGTGGACTGCAGAGGTTCAAGAAGGCAGCCCTCCCCCACTTCTTAGGGGGCAACTAGGGATGGGCAAGAAATGCTGGACCCAGCCAGTGACACCCAAATCTTGTGAATAATTTTTAAAAAATGCTTGTGTCAAAGCATTCAGGTCATCAGTTTAAAATCAGAAATATCTGACAATAACATAGTAACAAAAATAAATTCAGTGGGTTAGAGGGAAGTATTGGACTGGGTATTAAAAGAAGGGCAAAATTAGATGAAAATTATGAACCAATATACCACACCCATCGCGGGCCTGGATGACTTTGAGTTCATCATTTACGTGCTTCATTGAATTTTCGTTTTAAGTACTTTACTGTAGCCAGATTGAGGATTTTATGATGTTCACTTCTAGACATCAGAACTGTTAGTGGACATCCCAAAGTAGAAATTATTTAGGGTGATTAAGCTTTGAGAAACATTCTAAACAGTGACAATGCAATATTTAAGTTGACTGACAAAAGGGGAAAATGTAATACCTTTCTCCCTTAGTCATTGAGTCGCAGTCATACAGCATGGAAACAGACCCTTCAGCCCAATTTAACCTTGCTAACCAAGTTTCTGAATGAACCTAGTCCCATTTGCCCATGTTTGACCTATATCTATCTAATCTTTTCCTATCCATGCATCTCTACAAATGTCCTTTAAATCTGTCACTGTACCTCCTCCTACCGCACTCTGGCTGTTCATTCCACATGCAAAGAATTCTTTGTGTGAAAAAGTTGCCCCCGTGTTCTTAAACCTTAAAGAATGCCATGGCTTGTAAATTAATGTTCTTAACCTTTTCGCCCATCCTTCCTGGGGTGTTAAATTTTCAGTCATTTGGCCCACTGTCACATTATTTTCCACCTTCTTCCTTTGGGTAGAAGATGTAAAAGTTTGAAAACACATCCCAATAGCTTCTTTCCTGCTGTTATCAGGCCAACTGAATGGACCTCTCATACATTAAAATTAATGTTAGTCTGTACCTTGTTTGTAGCTGTAGCACTATATTCTGATTTCTGTTCTATTACCCTGATATACTTATTTAAGGTATGATTTGTCTGGATAACACACAGAACAAAACCTTTCACTGTATTTCTGTACGTGTGTTAATATTTATAAATCCAATCCATGGAAATCCAATCAAAATCAAGTATGGCCCATGTCCTTCGTGCCTTACCAACCTGATAGAATTCTATGAGGAAGTGACGAAGTTGATAGATGAGGGAAAGGCTGTAGATGTTATATACATGGACTACCAACACTAGGAGAGGCCACTGTGGATTTGGTGCTTGGCAATGAACCGAGCCAAGTGTTAGAACTGTTGGTAGGAAAACATTTTGGCGGTAGCGATCGTAACTCTGTTACTTTCACGATAGTCATGGATAGGGATAGGCACATACAGCAGGGTAAGGTTTAAAATTAGGGGAAGGGTAATTACAATTCAGTTAGGCAAGAACTGGGTAACATAAAATGGGAACAGATGCTGTCAAGGGAGAGCACCACAGAAATGTGGAGATTGTTTAAGGAATGCATACTGCATGTGCTTGATATGATTGTCCCTAGCAGGCAGAGAAGATGTGGTTGAGTGAGGGAGCCATGGTTCTCGAGAGAGGTTGAACGACTGGTTAAGAGGAAGAAGGATGCTTATTGTAAGGCTTAGGAAAAGAGGAACAGAAAAGGCTCTAGAGGGATACAAGTTTGCCAGGAAGCTGCTGAAGAAAGGGCTTAGGAGAGCTATAAGGGGGCATTTGGGCCCCACACCTCAGGAAGGACATACTAGCCCTGGAGCGTGTCCAGCGGAGATTCACACGGATGATCCTTGGAATGGTGGGTTTAACGTATGATGAATGGCTAAGGATCCTGGGATTGTACTCATAGAGTTTAAAAGGTTGAGGGAAGATCTAATAGAAACTTACAAGATAATGTATGGTTTAGAAGGGGTGGACGCTAGGAAGTTGTTTCCGTTAGGCGGGGAGACTAGGACCCGTGGGCACAGCCTTAAAATTAGAGGGGGTAAATTTAAAACTGAAATGAGACGACATTTCTTCAGCCAGAGAGTGGTGGGCTTGTGGAATTCATTGCCACAGAGTGCAGTGGAGGCCGGGACGTTGGATGCCTTCAAGGCAGAGATCGACAAATTCTTGATCTCAGAAGGAATCAAGGGCTACAGGGAGAGTGCAGAGAAGTGGAGTTGAAATGCCCATCAGCCATGATTTAAATGGCGGACTGGACTTGATGGGCCGAATGGCCTTACTTCCACTCCTGTGTCTTATGGTCTTATGAGAAAGCCTTGTCAGATAGGATCAAGGAAAACTCCAAGGCTTTTTGCGTGGATGTGCAGAACAAGAGAATGACTAGAGAAAGGGTAGGGCCGATCAAGGATTGTAAAGGGAATTTGAGCACAGAACCTAAAGAGCTAGGAGAGGTCCTTAATTAATACTTTTCTTCAGTATTCACAACTGAGAGGGACCTATTTGTAGAGGAGCACAGTGTGAAACAGGCTGGTAGGTTAGAGGAGGTGGATGTTAGTAAAGAAGATGTGCTAGGAATTCTGAGGAAGTTGAAGATAGCTAAGTCCCCCGGGCCTGATGGGATTTATCCAAGGATTCTATACAAAGTGAGAGATGAGATCGAGGGGCCTTTGGTGATGATCTTTTCATTCTTACTGTCCACAGGTATAGTGCTGGAAGATCGGAAAGAGGCAAATGTCATTCCCTTGTTCAAAAAAGGTAACAGGGATAACCCGAGTAATTATAGACCAGTTAGTGTTACAGCAGTGGTGGGCAAATTATTGGAAAGGGCTCTGACGTGTAGGATTTATGATCACTTGGAAAGGCACAGTTAGATTCATGACAGTCAGCATGGATTTGTGAGGGGTAGGTCACGACTCACAAACCTTATTGAATTCTTTGAAGAAGTGACCAAACACGTGGATGAAGGTGGAGCAGTGGATGTGGTATACATGGATTTAAGTAAGGCGTTTGATAAGGTTCCCCAATGGCAGGTTCATGCAGAAAATAAGGAGGCATGGGATAGGGGGAAATGTGGCAGATTGGATTCAGAATTGGCTGACCCTTAGAAGACAAAGGGTGGCAGTGGATGGAAAATATTCAACATGGGGCTCAGTTACGAGTGGTGTACCACAAGGATCTGTTCTGGGTCCTCTTCTGATTGTGATTTTTGTAAATGATTTGGATGAAGGAGTGGAAGGGTGGATTAGCAAGTTCATGGACGATACGAAGGTGGGTCACGTTGTGGATAGTGCGGAGGGCAGTTCTAGGTTACAAAGGGACATTGATAGGATGCAGAGCTGGGCTGAGAAGTGGCAATTGGAGTTTAACCCTGAAAAGTGCGAGATGATTCATTTTGGAAGGACAAACTTGAAAGCAGAATACAGGGTTAACAGAAAGATTCTTGGCAGTGTGGAGGAGCTGAGGGATCTTGGGGTTCATGTTCCTGGTTCCCTGACAGGCGCCACCCAGGTGGATAGAGTTGTTAAGAAGGCATATGGTGTGTTAGCTTTCATTAATAGAGGGATTGAATTCAAGAGCCGCGAAGTTATGCTCCAGCTATACAAAACTCAGGTTCGGCCACGTCTGGAGTATTATGTTCAGTTCTGGTCGCCTCATTACAGGAAAGATGTGGAAGCGTTGGAAAAGGTGCAGAGAAGATTTACCAGGATGGTGCCTGGAATGGAGGGAAGGTCTTACGAGGAAAGATAGAGAGAGCTAGGGTTTTTCTCTTCAGAACGACGAAAGATGAGAGGTGACTTGATAGAGGTGTACAAAATAATCAGAGGTATAGATAGAATAGACATCCAGAGACCTTTTCCTAGGGTGGAGGTAGCTATTACGAGGGGGCATAGTTTTAAAGTGAAAGGAGGTAGATATGGGGGAGATATCAGAGGTAGGTTCTTTACTCAGAGAGTGGTAGGGGCATGGAATGCATTGCTGGAGAGGGTAGAGGAGTCGGCCTCATTAGGGGCATTTAAGTGGCTATTAGAAAGGCATGTGGATGATAGTATAAGGGAGGGGTGGCGGTTAGATAGACCTTAGGTTTAGGGTAAAAGTTCAGCACAACACTGTGGGCCAAAGAGCCTGTACTGTGCTGTACAGTTCTGTGTTCTATGTTCAGTAAGGCGTTTGATAAGATTCCCCATGACAGGCTGATGGAGAAAGTGAAGTCTCATAGGGTCCAGAGTGTGCTAGCTAGATGGATAGAGAACTGGTTGGGCAACAGGAGGCAGAGAGTTGTAGTGGGAGGGAATTTCTCAAATTGGAGACCTGTGACCGGTGGTGTTCCACACGGATCTGTGCTGGGACCACTGTTGTTTGTGATATATGTAAATGATTTGGAGGAAGGTGTAGGTGGTCTGATCAGCAAGTTTGCAGATGACACTAAGATTGGTGGAGTAGCAGATAGTGAAGGGGACTGTCAGAGATTACAGCAGAATATAGATAGTTTGGAGAGTTGGGCGGAGAAATGGCAGATGGAGTTCAATCTGGACAAATGCGAGGTGATGCAATTCAAGAGTGAACTGTATGGTAAATGGAGTGGGCAGGGAGCAGACGGATACGATCCTTGGAAAATAGGCAAGAAAATAGAGGATCTGGATTAGCGCAGGCTTGGAAGGCCGAAGGGCCTGTTCCTGTGTTGTAATTTTCTTTGTTCTTTGTTGCATGTAGACTGGAGCTTTGGGGGGATGAATCTTCTGTGATGTTTACAATTTTTGAAATAACAATATTTTAAGAAGGCTTTATTCTAGTCTCAGTTTACTATTATCATCCGCTTAATAATCAGAAACTTAGTCATATACAGTTAGGCCTGGAATATTCACAAAAATGTGGAGGTTGTTTAGGGAGCAGTTGCTACAGGCACTGGGTAGGTTTGTCCCACTGAGGCAGGGAAGGGGTGGTGAGGTGAAGGAACCTTGGATGGCAAGGCATGTGGAACACCTAGTCAAGAGGAAGAAGGAAGCTTCCTTAAGGTTGAGGAAACAAGGATCGGACAGGGCTCTAGACATATACAAGGTAGCCAGGAAGGAACTGAAGAATGGACTTAGGAGAGATAGAATGGGGTATGATGAAACCTTGGTGGGTAGGATCAAGGAAAACCCCAAGGCTTTCTATGCCTATGTGAGGAACAAAAGGATGGCAGAGTGAGGGTAGCGCCAATCAGAGATTGTGGAGGGAACTTGTGTGAGGAGTCAGAGGAGGTAGGGGAGGTACTTAATGAAAACTTTGCTTCAGTATTCACCAGTGAGAGGGACATTGACATTTGTGAGAACAGCATGAAACAGGCAGATATGCTCGAACTGGTTGATGTTCGGAAGGAGAATGTGCTGGAAATTCTGAAAATTCTGATAGGTAAGTCCTGTGGGCCAGACAGGATATACCCAAGGTTTCTATGGGACGCGAGGGAAGAGATTGCTGCCCCTTTGGCGATGAACTTTGTGTTCTCACTGTCCACTGGAGTATAAGGATAATCCTGGAAATTGCAGACCGATCAGCCATAATTCTGTTGGGGGCAAATTATTGGAGAGGATTCTGAGAGACAGTATTTATGATTATTTGGGAAAGCACAGTTTGATTAGAAATAGTCAACATGGCTTTGAGAGGGGCAGGTCAGGCCTCACAAGCCTTATTGAATTCTTTGATGATGTGACAAAACAAATCGATGAAGGTAGAGCAGTGGATGTGGTGTATAGGATTTTAGCAAGGCATTTGATAAGGTTCCACATGATAGGCTCATTCAGAAAGTAAGGAAGCATGGGATTCAGGGAAGTTTGGCTGTCTGGATACAGAATTGGCTGTCCAATAGAAGACAGAGGGTGTAGTAGATGGAAAGTATTCAGCCTGAAGTTCGGTGACCAGTCGTGTTCCGCAGGGACCTGTTCTGGGACCTCTGTTCTTTGTGTTCTTTATAAATGACTTGGATGAGGAAGTGAAGGGTGGGTTAGTAAGTTTGTTGATGACATGAAGGTTGGTGAAGTTGTGGACAGAGTGGAGGGCTGTTGTAAGTTGCAACGGGACATTGACAGGATGCAGAGCTGGGCAAAGAAGTGGCAGATAGAATTCAACCCAGAAAAGTGTGAAGTGATTCATTTTGAAAGGTTGAATTTGAATGCAGAATACAGGGCAGGGTTAATGGCAGGATTCTCAGCAGTGTGGAGGAACAGAGGGATCTTGGGTCCATATCCATAGATCCCTCAAAGTTGCTACCGAAGTTGGTAGGGTTATAAAGAAAGCATCTGGTGAATTGACTTTCATTGGCAGGGGAATTGAGTTTAAGAGCCGTGAGGTTATGCTGCAGCTCTATAAAACTCGTCAGCCCACACTTGGAATATTGTGTTCAATTCTGATTGCCTCATTATAGGAAAAGTGTGGAAGCTTTAGAGCAGGTGTAGAGAAGATTTACCAGGATGCTGCCTGGACTGGAGGGCAGGTCTTAAGAGGAAAGGTTGGGGGAGCTAGGGCTTTTTTCACTAGAGCGAAGAAGGATGAGAGGTGACTTAAAAAAGGCACAAAATGTTGAGAGGCATAGATAGAGTGGATAGTCAGAGACTCTTTCCCAGGGTGGGAATGACTGTTAAGAGGGAGCATAATTTTAAGGTGATTGGAGGAAGGTATAGGGTTAGGCTTAGAGTTAGGGTTATCGCAGGGGAGATGTCAGAGGTAGGTTCTTCACACAGAGAGTGGTGGGCGTGTGGAATGTGCTGCCGGCAGTGGTAGTGGAGTCAGATATTTTAGAGACTTCTAAGTGACTCTTGGATAGCCACATGGAGGACAGTAAAATGTAGGGTCTGCAGGGTAGTTCGATCTTAGTAGGATAATAGGTCAGCACAACATTGTGGGCCAAAGGGCCTGTACTGTGTTGTACTGTTCGATGTTCTATGTTCTTTTTCTCCAATGACTACAAGGCTGTGATGAGCCTGTGATTATTCACAGGAACTAAGGAAGTAAAGCAGTATTGAAAATTATGAATAATTTCACTTTATTTCACTGCATTACTGAATGCAGTGAAATCTCCGGCCCTTGGAGTTATGGCACATCACAAAACACCTTCACATTCACCAGCTTCAAAATCTCCCCTTCCCCCACCGCATCCCAAAACCAGCCCAGTTCGTCCCCTCCCCCCACTGCACCACACAACCAGCCCAGCTCTTCCCCTCCAAAACCAGTTCAGCCTGTCTCTGAGATAATAAAATGTGAGGCTGGATGAACACAGCAGGCCCAGCAGCATTTTGAGATGCTGCTGGGCCTGCTGTGTTCATCCAGCCTCACATTTTATTATCTCGGATTCTCCAGCATCTGCATTTCCCATTATCACAGCCTGTCTCTGCCTCCCTAACCTGTTCTTCCTCTCACCCATCCCTTCCTCCCACCCCAAGCCACACCTCCATCTCCTACCTACTAACCTCATCCCACCTCTTTGACCTGTCCGTCTTCCCTGGACTGACCTATTCCCTCCCTACCTCCCCACCTCCCCACCTATACTCTCCTCTCCACCTATCTTCTTTTCTTTCCATCTTCAGTCCGCCTCCCCCTCTCTCCCTATTTATTCCAGAACCCTCACCCCATTCCCCTCTCTGATGAAGGGCCTAGGCCCGAAACGTCAGCTTTTGTGCTCCTGAGATGCTGCTGGGCCTGCTGTGTTCATCCAGCCTCACATTTTATTATCTTGGATTCTCCAGCATCTGCAGTTCCCATTATCACTTCACATTCACCATGCTGGATGTCAAATGCTTGAGCGATTTCTTCTTGTTCAAACGGATAAACATTTGTGCTCACCCTGCTGAATCCTCATGGCCTCTGACACCTCTTCTCAATTTCTATTAACACACTTTATTCTTAAAATCTGATCATCCCAGATGTGGCTCAAGTCAGGGCCAACAGCACTGCAGATGGAGAGAAAAATAAGAAATCATTCATAATCTTTGAACAGAGAAAACTGATTTATGGAGTTGAATAACAGAATTTTACAGGACAGTCAAAGGCCATCCAGCCCATCATGTCTGTACTGTCTCCTGAAAAATCTATCCAGCCAATCCCATTCTCCAGCCCTATCTCTGTAGCTTTCTAAGTTCAACATTTTCACATTCAATAGGAAAGCTTTACAGGATATGGACCAAATGGTGGCAAATGGGACTAGATTAATCTAGGATATCCGGTCAGTACAGATGATTTGGACCAGCCAATCTGCTTCTGCGCTGTACAGCTGTATGAGTCTATATACCCAGGTCTATTTTGAAGCCTCTGATGGAACCTGCTTCCACCGCTCTCCCAGGCAGTGCATTCCAAATCCTAACAACTCTCTGAGCAAAGAAATTTCTCCTCATCTCACTCCCTCACTTTCTTGGTGACAATTCTGAAATTGTGATCCCCAGTTACTGACAGACTAACAGTGGAAGCATCCTCCCTGTCAAAATTATTCATAATTTTCAATACCTCAACAAGGTTGTCTCTTCATCTTCTCTGCTCTAAGGAGAATAAGCCCAAGTTCCTCATTCTAGTAATCACTCTAGTAAATCTCCTTTGCACTGTCTCCAGGGCTTTAATGCCCTTCTTTAAATAAGGTGAATGGAACTGAAGACAATTGCCCAAGCCTGATCTGATCAATGATTTGTAGAGGTTTAGCATCATTTCCCCGCTTTTATGCTCTGTGCCTCTACTATTAACGCAAGGATCCTACAAGCCTTCTTAACAGCTGTTTCAACTTGCCTGGCCACCTTTGGGGAATCAGACACATGAACCCCGAGGTCCGTCTGCTCCTGTACCCCCCTCAATGTTGTACCATTGAGCCTGTATTGTGTCTCAGTGTTTGTCCCACCGAAATGCATTACCTCACATTTCTCGGCATTGAAATTCATCTGCCAGCTGTCTGCCCGTTTGGCCAACTTGTCAACGCCCCCCTGAAGTCGCTCAGCGTCTACCTCACAATTTACTATTCTTTCCAGCTTAATATCATCTGCAAATTTAAAGATTCTGCCGTCAATGTCCATCTCTAAACCATTTCTTGAGACCAGAAAAAGCAATTGCCCCGACACTAATCCCTGGGCGACATTACTTTCAACTCATCTCCAATCCGAGAAATACCCATCTATACCTATTCTCTGTTTCCTAGTTTTTAGCCAGTTTCTAACCCATGCTGCCAAAGACCCCCAACCTGCTGTGGGGCACTGTATCAAACACTTTCTGAAAGTCCAAGTATGCAACATCTGCAGTACGACCGTCATTCACTGCCTGTGTCAGCTCAAAGAACTCAATTACATTTATCAGGTATGACCTGCCCTTAACAAAACCGTGTTGACTGTCAGGTATTAACTCATTTTTCTCTAAGTGTCTTATCCTGTTTTATGACCTCCACCAGTTTTCTCACTACTGATGTCAAGCTGGCAGGTCTGTCGTTTACTGGGTTATCCTTTGGGCCTTTCTTAATTAGAGGTGTCACATTCGCACTTGTCTAGTCCCCTGTGTTTGTTTGGCCCAATGAATCTCTCCTGACCCTCCAAACAGAATTCCATTCAATCCCTGTAAGCCTGCAGCCCCACATTTTCCAGGCCAATCCACCTAACCTGCACATCAGTGGAGTGTGGGAGGAAGCCGGAGCAGGCTGGTTCTGGTTCACTGTAAGTCATACAGCTTCACTACCTCACAATGAATGAGTCCATCAGGTTAGTTATCTCCAGATGGACAGAATTATTGAATGCCCCGCTTTGTGCAATAGGACACAAATGTGAAGACTGGGCTTTTCTGCAGAAGTGGTGGTGTCCCTGTGTCTGGCCCTCCTCTAGCCAACCTACTCCAGAGGTGAACGGGGTGATTTAAAAAAAGCTACAAAATAATGAAGGAGCCGTAACCCACAGCTTCCATGCCTTGGCTGGAGGAAGTGATGGGGTGGAGTGGGCAGTGGTTTGTGCAGCCAGCAAGTGGGAAAAGGCCAGGGTCAGCGTGCTGACCCCTCCCTGCCTGAGGCTACGTGCACGAACTATTTGAGAGAAGGCTTTGTTTGATTTCTTAGCTAGCTGAGCAATTAAAGTCTGCCAATCAGCTCCCTGACTGAGTTAGGAGATGGTTAGCTAGCGGTTTTGGGTGAGAGTGAGGAAATTATCAGGAAGATGAAGGGATGGGCCAGCATCAAATGCTAAAATAAGTGTGGGGCTGTGATGAGTATGTATGCACTTTCCTCCTGAATCATCAGATACTTGTCTTTATTGGCATCATCTTCACAGTTTAACACCTGCCATCACAGCTTTTCAATAAATCAATTACCTATCTGTCTGTTTGTCCATCTGAGTGGTTTTTCCAATGACCAATCTTTCCATGATATCAGTTTGACACCCAGGAATCAAGTCATAAATGTACCCTTGAGCTATATTTCATTTAAACTATTTTATGAATTAGGTCTACGCCGTTCTTGTTCGTTGAATGGTAGAAAATAGGCTCATACGATGAGAGCTGAAGGACCCTTCCAAATGTAAACTATTCAGCATGGCTCCAAGTAATTGGAACATCCAAGTGAAAGAAATATCATCTGCTGCAATTTAAAAAATATTATAATTTTTTTTCAAATTTTATTTGTTGCCTTCTAGAATGCAATAGCAAATTTGCTTTCTGTGTCCTGGGAGGTGAGTGGGAGGAAGTCAAGTGGCAATTTGTCCACATTTTATCTGCTTCATAAAATATTAGAGACAGGACATGACTCGTTAACACAGAGCCCATTGTTGATGGATGTATCTCATTAGCCTCATCATGCATGCACCACAGATCAAGGACTGCCATTTATTTTCCAGTGCCTACTTAAAAGCAGTGCTCACCAACACAACTGTATTTATTTCTCATCAAAAGATGCCATGATGTTGTTTGCTGAGTATCAGGGCTTTTTTTTTGCAAAACTTTTGTGATTCAGTTTTAAAGAGGGTTGATTTGAAAAATGTTGAGACTTAAGTTTGATATGAATGGAGCTGGTGATAATGAGGGAATAGTCGTATTGTTTCACATGGGCTTCATTGTATCCTATGCTGCCACAAAGAATCTTGAAAACTCAGATCCACCTCAATGCCTTTCAAAATGTAATCTGCGATAGAAACCTCTTATTGATTCCATCGCAAGGTAAATTTAATGCAGACTGAAATTACTAAACAAGCAATTGGTCACTCAACCTCCCTTCCTCCTGCTCCAACACAGGATCCAGAGCTAGTAAAGCCACTTCAGCTTTTTCTCATTTTGCTGTGATCAATGCAATCTATTAATAGCGACCTCTACATGAATCTGATAAACAGGCCAAGTCCAACAAAGCTTATTGAATAAAATGCTATCGAATCTGCTGTTACTGGAACTTTGTACCTTTGAACCCAGAGGATGGGATCTTTCTGTGTGGGAAAGCCATAGGCAAAGAGGTGGGAGGGGGAGATAGCTGGGGGGTCAACATAGAACACACAAAAGTACAGCACAGTACAGGCCCTTTGGCCCACGATGTTGTGCCGTGGAATATTCCTAATCCAAAAATAAAATAACCTAAGCTACATTCCCCTCAACTCACTGCTGTCCATGTGCATTTCCAGCAGTCGCTTAAATGTCACTAATGACTCTGCTTCCACGACTACCACTGGCAAACTATTCCATGCGCTCACAACTCTCTGGGTGAAGAACCTCCCTCTGACGTCTCCTCTATACCTTCCTCCTGACACCTTAAAACTATGACCCCTCGTGGCAGTCAATCCTGCCCTGGGGAAAAGTCTCTGGCTATCGACTCTATCCATGCCTCTCATTACCTTGTACACCTCGATCAGGTCACCTCTCTTCCTCCTTCTCTCCAGTGAGAAAAGTCCAAGCTCAGTCAACCTCTCCTTGTAAGACAAGCCCTCCAGTCCAGGCAGCATCCTGGTAAACCTCCTTTGCATCCTCTCCAAGCCTCCACATCTTTCCTACAATAGGGCGACCAGAACCGGACACAATATTCCAAATGTGGTCTCACCAGGGTTTGTAGAGCTGCAGCAAAACCTCACGGCTCTTAAACTCAATCCTCCTGTTAATGAAAGCCAAAACACCATATGCTTTCTTAATAAACTTATCCACTTGGGTGGCAACTTTGAGGGAGCTATGCACTTGAACACCAAGATCCCGCTGTTCCTCCACACTGCCAAGAATCCTGCCTTTAATCCTATATTCAGCATTTAAGTTCGACCTTCCAGAATGCATCACTTCGCATTTGTCCAGGTTGAACTCCATCTGCCATTTCTCAGCCCAGCTCTGCATACTGTCACTGTCTCGCTGAAGCCTGCAATAGCCCTCAATACTATCAATGGCACCTCCAACCTTTGTGTCATCAGCAAACATATTAACCCACCCCTCAACCTCCTCATCCAAGTCATTTATAAAAACTACAAAGAGCAGAGGGCCAAGAACAGAGCCCTGCGGGACACCACTCAGCACTGACCTCCAGGCAGAATATTTACCATCTACAACCACTCTCTGCCTCCTGTCAGCCAACCAATTCTGAATCCAGACAGCCAAATCACCCTGTATCCCATACCTCCTGACTTATGAATGAGCCTGCCGTGGGGAACCTTATCAAATGCCTTGCTGAAGTCCATGAACACCACATCCACTGCTCGACCCTCGTCAACCTGTCTTGTGACCTCCTCAAAGAACTCAGTAAGATTTGTGAGGCATGACCTGCCCCTCACAAAGCCATGCTGACTCCCTTTAATCATGCTATGCGTTTCCAAATAGTCATAAATCCTATCCCTCAGAATTCTTTCCAAAACCTTGCTGACCACAGACGTAAGACTGACTGGTCTGTAATTTCCAGGGATTCCCCTATTCCCTTTCTTGAAAAGAGAAACATTTGCCTCCCTCCAATCAGCCGGTATGACTCCCGTGGAGAGTGAGGAAGCAAAGATCTTCGCCAGCGGCTTAGCAACCTCCTTTCTCGCTTCCCAGAGCAACCTAGGATAAATCTGGTCTGGCCCTGGGGAGTTATCAATCTTAATGTTTCCCAAAATTTCCAGCACATCAACTTCCTCAATCTTGATCTGTTCAAGCCTGTTTTCCTGCTCCTCAAAGTCCTCATTCACAACAAGGTCCCTTTTCTTAGTGAAAACCGAAGCAAAAAACTCATTTAGGGCTTCCCCTATCTGCTCAGACTCCACACACAAGTTCCCTACACTATCCCTAATCGGCCCTACCTTCTCCCTGATCATTCTCTTATTCCTCACGTATGAGTAAAATGCCTTTGGGTTCCCTCTAATCCTTCCTGCCAAACCTTTCTCGTGCCCCCTCCTGGCCCTCCTCAGTCCACTTTTGAGCTCCTTCCGAGCAAGCTTGTAACCCTCTAAAGCTGTGCTAGACCCTTGCTTCCTCCACCTTATGTACGCTGCCTTTTTCTTTTTGACAAGAAGCACCTCTGTACCTGTCATCCAAGGCTCCTTAATCTTACCCCTTCTTACCTGTCTCAGAGGAGCAAATTTATACATCACTCGCAACAACTGCTCCTTAAACAGCCTCCACATGTCTGCTGTGCCCTTTCTGTGCAATAATGGTTCCCAATCTGTACTTCCCAACTCCTGTCTGATAGCATCATAGTTTCCTTTACCCCAGTTAAATATCTTTCCCTGGTAACTGCTCCTTCCCCTTTCCATGGCTTTGGTAAATGTGAGGCTGTTGTGGTCACTTTCGCCAAAGTGTTCTCCCACCACGAGATCTGACACCTGTCCTGGCTCATTGCCGAGCACCAAATCCAAAATAGCCTTTCCCCTCATCAGCCTGTCCACAAACTGAGTAAGGAAACCCTCCTGAACACACCTGACAAAAACAGCTCCATCCAAACCATCTGCACTAAGGAGGTTTCAATCTATATTGGGAAAGTTGAAGTCACCCATAACAACCCTGCTACGTTTGCACTTTTCAACAATCTGCCGGCCAATGAGTTCTTCGATCTCCCAACTGCTATTTGGGGTCTGTAGAAAACCCCCAGTGAGGTGACTACCCCCTTGCTGTTCCTAACTTCCACCCATACTGACTCAGTCGATAAACCTTCCTCGGCAACCTTCATTTCTCTTGCTGTGATGCACTCTCTGATTAGCAACGCTCCTCCCCCTCTTCCTTTCCCCCCTCCCTGTTCGTTTTAAATGTTCCAAACCCTGGAACATCTGGCAACCATTCCTGCCACTGTGAAACCCATGTCTCCGTTATGGCCACAACATCATAGTCCCAAGTAACGCTCCATGCTCTAAGTTCATCACTCTTATTTCTGACACTCCTTGCGTTAAAGCAGACACATGTTAACCGATCCCTTTATTCCATCACATGAAAAACCTTCCCGGTACATTCACTGCAGCCTGCCACTGCCTCATCTACTCCTACGCCCCCTCCCCCCTCAGATGTGTGGCTCTGGTTCCCACCTCCAGCCTCCCCCCTGCCCCCACCCCGCCAAACTAGTTTAAACCCTCCCAAGCCACTCGAGCAAACCTCCCACCCAGGACATTTGTGCCCCTCCAGTTCAGGTGCAACCCGTCCTTCATGTACAGGTCCCACCTTCCCCAGAAGGCCTCCCAATGGTCTCAGTATCTGAAGCCCTCCCTCCTGCACCAGGTGCGCAGCCATGTGTTAAGCTGCACTCACTGACTGTTCCTCACCTCACTATCTCTTGGCACTGGTAGCAAACCTGAGAACACTACTCTACTCGTCCTGCTCTTCAGCTTCCAACCTAGCTCTCTGTAGTCCCTTTTCAGATCCTCAATCCCTTTCCTGGCTATGTCAGTGGTGCCAATATATACCACAATTTCTGGCTGCTCACCCTCCTCCCCCCTTCAGAATCTTGTAGACCCGATCGGTGACTTCCTGGACCCTGGCACCTGGGAGGCAATATACCTTCCGGGAGTCCTGTTCCTGACCACAAAATCTCCTGTCAATCCGTCTAACTATTGAGTCCCCTATCACTAGCTTTTTTCTATTCTCCCCCCCTTCCCTTCTGTGCCACAGTGCCAGGCTCAGTGCCAGAGACCTGACAGCTATGGCTTTCCCCTGGTAGGCCGTCCCCACCAGCGGTATCCAAAGCGGTATACTTATTGCTGAGGGGAACGGCCACAGGGGATCCTTGCTCTGTCTGTCGGTTCCCTTTCCACCCCCTGACTGTAACCCAGCTGTCCTTATCCTGCGCTTGAGGAGTGACCACCTTCCTGTACATCCTCTCAATTTCCCCCTCAGCCTCCTGGATGATCCGCAGTCGATCCAGCTCCAGTTCCCTGGTTCGGTTTTCGAGGAGCTGGAGTTGGGTGTACTTCCCGCAGATGTGGCCAGCGGAGACATGTGTCGTGTCTCTCACTTACCACATTCTGCAAGAGGAACATGTAACTGTCCTAACATCCATACCCCGCAAATCTGAAAACTCACACAGTACTAAACTAGGAAGAGAAATAAAAAAAGAGAAACGCGCCCACTTAAAAACAGTCACTCACCTTCCCAGCAAGCTCCACTTCTTCCGCTCTCTGCTCCTGCTCTTCCTGCCGCCCCAACAAAAGAAAAGATTTACTCACGTACCCAGCAGCCCCTGGTCCTCACTCCGCAACTGCCGCCACGAAACTGCGGCATCAGGAGGTGCCTGCTGAATTTCCACCATTTTTCATTTCAAAGTATATTTAAACCAATCTTTATGTACATACATGGTCACGATAGCAGTTCAATTCTGTCCAGTCTTTCCATACAGAAAACAAACAAACCCAAGGCATCTCTTACACATACAAGAGTGTAGTTTGAGGTAGCTGGGGTTGGTGGGGGGGACGGGGTGGGGGGGGGGGGTGGTTGGTGGGGGGAGTGTGGCCTGACAACTGAATTGCCCTTTTTGTACTTCCAAGTCTCAGCCTGTAGCCCCGGGCCTCAGAATGTGCCAGTCTGCACCACTTGGTTGACGTTAACTCTGTGCTCTGGAAGTCCGACAAGTTTTGGGCAGATCAAAGAGTGTCTCACGCTGAGTTGGTCCTCCAGGTGCAGTTGATGTTTGTCACGTTGTACATCCTGGGAGACACACCATAGAGCACAGAGTGCAGCGTCATGGAGCTGCTGGGATAAATCTCAGCACTGTATCCCTCTCCAGACCTCCTTTGCAAAGGCAATTTTCAGGAGGAGATGTGTGACAGTCTCAGCTCCACCACCAACTGCCCTTCCCCCACCAGGGACCTGGGTTTGAATCCAGTCTGTGCAGAGCCTATACTTTGTCCCCGTGTCTGGCCTGTTGTCAGATCCTGTGGATTGTCCATCTGCATTGATGATGCGCTATGGGACGTGCTGCAGGATAGTCATCTCCTCCCTCCTTACCACCAGGAGGCATGTGTTTGTTAAACTCAGGGGAGTGTTCCCGTACGTAACGTTCACTACAAGGAGGCACCCACACACCACCTCTGTAACCTCAGAGATGGTGAAGTTACCTTCTCGCTGCAGAATACGCAGGATGGAGGAATGACTATCGTTGCCCCCTGACCAAATCAAAGGCTCATGGGCTCACAAACATGGTATTCCACATCCCTGCAGAAACAGGAAGCTCCTATTAATGTTGGCCAGGTAAGCCAACATGGGAACGTACCGCATCATAGACTGAACACGTTAATGGAGGCAATTTCAACCCCAACGTCTCTTCACCCATAGTGTTGTGACTGGGTGAGCTGTTGGATACTACCTGCACTGAGATAGTCGCTCTGCCCCTCCCTGCTGCAGTTTGCCCTGATCCAGTATCACTGTGGCGAGGAAGCCTGGAAGATCGAGTTTGGAGCCCAACACAGGGGTTGTCATGCATGGCTCCAGATTCAGACCGACGCTGCTCCTGGTTGCCTGGGAGCTGTGGTGCAGTGGGTGCCCCTTTGTCCCTGAAGGCTTCACCGGGCCCCTCCAGTTTCCGGCATTTCCGGGTGCTCCTTGTGTCCTACCCCAGGGTACGCTGCCTCTATTTTGGTTGATGCACATCTTCGCCATCAGTGGAGCTGCTGGTGTTGCCATCATACAGCTGTCTCTGTCCATTTCCCTGTGGTGCCTTGAGGCCCTGATGTCCTCTCCTTTTCCAACTGTTTCTCACCACCTGCTTTGTTTCCTCTTCCTCCTCCTCCATTGGCGGTGTCTATTCAGGTGGAGATTGAGACGGTTCCTGTGTCTCCGTGCTGGCAACCCCCCGCTCCACTCTGCCTGGCTGTCCCCTGGGGGCCTCTTGTATCAGTTTTTCTGCCGGGAGGTGGCACCTTTCTGACCTTTGGGGGTTCAAAGCTCACATTGCTACTTCTGGTCATCTGACCGCATGTGCCTCCCACCCATGCACCCCACCCCTACACCTCATCCCTGCACCTCACCTTACCACCCTGTACAGGGCAGGCTTTGTACAGGTGACCCGCTTCCCCACACAGATTGCAGCTCATTGCCTCCTTGCAGTCCTTTGTCAGGCGGCCCTCAGTTTGCAGTTCCTGCAGGTGGACAATGTTCCCGCTGGGGTCCACCTTTCGGGGCCAACTTGGCCTGTTAGTTGCTGGTCCACTATGTTGGTGCGGCCTCCTTCAAGCTGTGCAGATCTTTGCAGGGAGGGCAGGACATTTGCTGCCAGGAGGTGGGGTGTTGGGTATAGATTGTGGACCCTCCCCTCCTTTCTCCTTGAATACCTTCAGGGGATGCTCACATTGCTTTGTGCACCCGAAGGTAATGTGGAAGTAGCCCACGCTGGGGAAATCCCGCTGCTTGGAACCTGCAGCAATTCGGGTGGACTGTCTTTGTGAACGAGGTTCGGCTGGCCAGCGATCCTTCCTTCATCGTCTTCAGTTACCCTGGCCATACCATGGCTTGGGGAGTGGGCGCTCATACAGACCATAGCTCGAGTTGGCTGGTCACTGAATTGGCATGAGGCCGAAGCCAGCCTAAAGGTCTGCCAAAAGCAACTCAGTTCAATTGAAGATCCTCCAAGTTCCTTTTGCAATAATGATCCAGCCAGGATCTCGAGATCTTCTGGTGATGATGATAATTCTCAGCTCAGACACATCCCGGGAGAATTGCCTTCAGGGTCACTCTCTGTCCTTTGGGCTCACACAAGAATCAGGTTTAGTTGGTGAAATCCCAAGGTCATCTTGAAGCGCTGGCACCAGTAGAAGCCCTCTTTGATTTTGGTGGGGGGGTGGTGAGTTTGGAGGATACGTTGGAATCACTCAATCTTGAAAATTCATTCCAAACTGAGACACTGGAATTTCAGATAACCAAGTGTGGACTGGATGAACACAGCAGGCCAAGCAGCATCTCAGGAGCGCAAAAGCAGACGTTTCGGGCCTAGACCCTTCATCGAAACGTCAGCTTTTGTGCTCCTGAGATGCTGCTTGGCCTGCTGTGTTCATCCAGCTTCACACTTTGTTATCTTGGATTCTCCAGCATCTGCAGTTCCCATTATCTATGGAATTTCAAACTGTTTGCTCACATTCTTAGAACAAGTAGAGTTCAATCTTGGTGTGAACTCTGATCTATTTCAATCGGAGCCCCTTGCATTCTGTGATTGACACCATAACATAACGATATGCCACATCCAATATTTATTCTGTACCAAAGCTGTTGTTCTGCTTGCTAATTCTGAGGTGATAGCCGCCCACTTTCTATCACCATCTTTGTGGCATCAGAAGTAACACTGATTAAAAAAAGAACTTGAAATAAAATCTGTTTATTCAGGAGGGATGCAAGAAGGAAGTATTGAGAGGGCAAGTGTACTCCCTGAGATGGTGATTGCAATCTATTGTCCACTTCACTCAAAGAACAATTTGTACAAATCACGAGGGGGATTCTACACACAGTGAGGAGTTGGAGGGCCCTTAAAACTGAGAATGTGTTTAACAGATTTTTCACCAAGAATCATAATACAATATGGAGACTGATGAAGGCAGCACAAAACTAAAGTGAGTGAAGTGTAGAATATTCTGCAGCAAATAGATAAAGTGCAATAAAATAGAAACAGAAAATCTGACTGTATTTTGCAGCCACTCACCATCCTGACTTGGAAATATATCCCTGTTCCTTCACTGTCACTGGGTCAAAATCCAGGAATTCCCTCCCTAATGACATTGTGGGTCAACCTATAGCAGGTAGACTGCAGAGGCTCAAGAAGGCAGCTCACCCCCCCACCATCTCAAGGGCAACTGGGGACAGATAACAAATGCTGGACCCAGCCAGGGATGTCCCTGTCCAAAGTGTGAATTAAAAAACGTTGGAGGTATTTGTTTAGTTTATCTTTTAGGTTGAACAGTTAGGCCGAGAACTGGTGAAGATAGAGAAGAGCAGAAGCTGGGAGAATGGGGAGGGAGATCATGAACATTGCTAGCAGCAAGTCTTCAGGCAGTTACTTCACAGCCTTAGCTTCACTGAGGAGATTTTGTGACCTTGAGGCAAGATCATGCACCTGAATAGTTAAATAAAAACCAAACACTGCTGATGCTGGAAATATGAAACTGAAACAGTAAGTACTGGAGACACTCAACAGGCCTGGCCCGTCTGGAGAGAGCAACAGAGTTAATGTTTCAAGTTCAAAATCTCTTCTTCAGTAGCTGGAAGGTTAGCTCGGTCGCTGTCGACACATAGGCTACAGGAACCGTAGAATATTTCCAGCATTTTCTATTTCTATTTCAGAATTCCAGCATCTGCAGTGCTTTTCACAGTGTGAACATGTGACATGCCTTCACTTCACAAAGGAGAATAATATTGATGATTATGACCATAACAATTGTATTTTATTCAAGAACACACCTGCACCATTTAAGGATGAATTACAGTGTAACTTACATCAACAAATGTTCAGTCAGTAGGATCTGTCTGTTAATAAATGCAGCAGGCACTGTGTGAGAGAGAGGGAAGCATGACCCACACCAGGTTATCTCTAACACACCAAAGTGACTAGCACAAAGCAAGTTATTGTCTTACTGGTCGAAGACTTTGCAGGTCAGGTTAAAAGCTCACGAGCACAAACCAACAACATACGGGCAAAAAATAGACAACCTCATTCAGTAGGTGGTAGGATGATGGTGAAAAGGGTGTTGAAAGTAGAAGAAAATTGAATTAAGCAAAGAAACCTGATCTCCTTTCCCACATCACTGACACTAAAGTCCTAATAAACTTCATGATTAAAGTATAGATTTGAGCTCCTGAATCCTGAATGAATGAATGAATGAATGAATAATTAGCTTTACCGTCACATGCACTCAAATAAGTGCAGTGAAAAGTTTGCAATTATGGCCATGATAAGGAGGGGCCGGTGTTGATCTGGGATGGACAAGTTCAGAAATCACAGGAGCCTTCCGGAGAGACCACTCTCTCCGTGACTCCCTTGTCCGTTCCACACTCCCCTCCAACCCCACCACACCCGGCACCTTCCCCTACAACCGCAGGAAGTGCTACACTTGCCCCCACACCTCCTCCCTCACCCCTATCCCAGGCCCCAAGATGACATTCCACATTAAGCAGAGGTTCACCTGCACATCTGCCAATGTGGTATACTGCATCCATTGTACCCGGTGTGGCTTCCTCTACATTGGGGAAACCAAGCGGAGGCTTGGGGACCGCTTTGCAGAACACCTCCACTCGGTTCGCAATAAACAACTGCACCTCCCAGTCGTGAACCATTTCAACTCCCCCTCCCATTCCTTAGACAACATGTCCATCATGGGCCTCCTGCAGTGCCACAAATGATGCCACCTGAAGGTTGCAGGAACAGCAACTCATATTCCGCTTGGGAACCCAGCAGCCCAATGGCATCAATATGGACTTCACAAGCTTTAAAATCTTCGCCTCCCCCACTGCATCCCAAAACCAGCCCAGCTTGTCCCCACCTCCCTAACCTGTTCTTCCTCTCACCAATCCCCTCCTCCCACCTCAAGCCGCACGTCCATTTCCCACCTACTAACCTCATCCCGCCTCCTTGACTTGTCCATCCTCCCCGGACTGACCTATCCCCTCCCCACCTGCCCACCTTTACTCTCCTCTCCACCGATCTTCTCCTCTATCCATCTTCTATCTGCCTCCCCCTCTCTCCCTATTTATTTCAGAACCCTCTCCCCATCCCCCTCTCTGATGAAGGGTCTAGGCCCGAAACGTCAGCTATTGTGCTCCTGAGATGCTGCTTGGCCTGCTGTGTTCATCCAGCTCCACACTTTGTTATCCAGAAATCACAAGACACCAGGTTATAGTCCAACAGGTTTATTTGAAAACACTAGGTTTCAGACTGTAGCCCCTTTAACAGGTGAAGTGAGAGAGAAGCACACAGAACACTGAATTTATAAATCAAACATTGAGGGCCGAAGGGCCTGTACTGCGCTGTAATGTTCTATGTTCTAAAAGATCTAAGCGTCACACCATTAATGAGGATGTACCAAACAAAGCTAAGATGCTGTTAAATCAATAGACAATAGACAATAGGTGCTGGAGTGGGCCATTTGGCCCTTCAAGCCAGCACCACCATTCATTATGATCATGGCTGATCATCCACAATCAGTATCCTGTTCCTGCCTTATCTCCATAACCCTTGATTCCACTATCTTTAAGAGCTCTATCCATCTCTTTCTTGAAAGTATCCAGAGAGTTGGCCTCCACTGCCTTCTGGGGCAGAGCATTCCATATATCCACCACTCTCTGAGTGAAGAAGTTTTTCCTCAACTCTGTTCTAAATGGCCTACCCCTTATTTTTAAACTGTGTCCCCTGGTTCTGGACTCCGCCATCAACGGGAACATGCTTCCTGCCTCCAGAGTGTCCAATCCCTTAATAATCTTATACGCCTCAATCAGATCGCCTCTCATCCTTCTAAACTCAAGTGTATCCTTAATCAGTTAGAAAGTTTTAGTTGATTAATACGTATATGTAAATCCCTAAATGCCTTCTAAATCAGGGTCCTGAGAGAACTAAAGGTTTTATCACTGTAAAGAAGGTGGTGATATTTTAGGTTAAACAATGGTGTGAGCGGAGATAATGGGAACTGCAGATGTGATAGGAATCCAAGATAACAAAGTGTGTAGCTGGATGAACACAGCAGGCCAAGCAGCGTCTTAGGAGCACAAAAGCTTACGTTTTGGGCCTAGACATTTCATCAGAAAACTTTTTCTGATGAAGGGTCTAGGCCCGAAACGTCAGCTTTTGTGCTCCTAAGATGCTGCTTGCCTGCTGTGTTCATCCAGCCCCACTCTTTGTTATGTTAGGTGCGAGGCCTTGTTTAGAATCTGTTTGTGTTTTGGTTTGGAGTCAGAATGGTTTTATTTCTAAAGTAGGAAATTATAAAACTTTATTTAAATCTTTATAAATTCCAACTTGAGAAATAAAACCAGTTTGACCCTAAATCAAAATATAAACAGATTCTAAACGAGGCCTCATACCAACATGCAATGTCTGACCTAAAATGTCACCCCTTCCTTACAGTGATAAAACCTTTAGTCCTCTCAGGACCCTGACTTGAAAGGAATTTGGAGATTTACATATACATATTAATCAATTAAAATTTTCTAACTGATTAAAGATTTAACAACATCTTAGGTTTGGTTTAGTACATCCTCATCAATGGTGTGACCCTTTGATCTTTCACTTACAAACTCTGCATCTGATAGTGCCTCTCTCACTAACACCTGAAGAAGGAGAGAAGCTCCGAAAGCTTGTGATTTCAAATAAACCTGTTGGACTATAACCTGGTGTTGTGTGATTTCTGGCCTTGTCTACTTTTAACGCCATACCTAGGTACATACACTTAAAAAATTGAAAGATTAATAAATGTCCAGCATAAGAATAAAAGTAATGAAAAGTACTTGAATTAAACTCCTTTCATCCCAGTCTGTGCCAACACCTAGTGCCCAGACCACACCGGGCCAAGACTCCAGGCCCATGCTGGGCGTCAAAACCTGAGGCCTTGCCTCCGCATGATGGCCTTCAGTCAGTGAGTCATCCCCTGTGACAGTCTCTGGCCCGTGACTCGCCTCCCTGCACTGGTCTCCGGTCCGGGACTCACCTCCCACGCCAACATCATGCCACTTAACTGCCTTTCTGTCTTGCACCTGACAAGATTACACCTTGTGAAACCTCAACATCGAACAATGCTGTTTGCTGTAGCCGCAAACAGCTCCTGAAAGCACGATTGGAAACAGCACTGTCTATGGATGGAAAGGCCCCATCAAAACATGTTTAAGCAATGGGGCCATTCCGGGCTGACCGTGTGTGGTATCTCCCAGTTTTCTGGGCACTGATGGTCAGCAAGGTGTTCTAAGCCAGGAGGAAGTTCTTCCTGCAGAACACAGTGAGACAGAATGCACTAGGTTTAACACAGACTCCCCCAGCAAGTGTCTCAGTTATCTGCACATTGCATTGTGAGCTTCACATCAGCGTCGTTCTGAATATGTACCTCTCCACTCAGCTGTCTCCTTCCATCCTCCGCATCCCAACTGTGTCTTTAGCATATCTTCCATACTGCTAACTATTCTGATATTCACCGGACGGGAAACATTAACTCTGCTTTGTCCCCAAAGATGCTGCCAGAACCGTCGAGTTTCTCCAGCAATTTCTATTTCTGTTTCAATTTATATAGTAATACTTCCCTTTTTTAAAATTTTTCCTTTTTTTGTGGGATGTGGGCATCTTTAGCTGGGCCAGCGTTTATTGCCTGTCCCTAGTTGCGCTTGAGAAGGTGGTGGTGAGCTGCCTTCTTGAACCGCTGCAGTCCACCTTCTGTGCGTCAACCCACAATGACATTAGGGAGAGAATTCTAGGATTTTGACCCTGTGACAAGCGGCACTATATTTCCAAGTCAGGGTGGTGAGTGGTTTGGAGGGGAACTTGCAGGGGGTGGTGTTCCTATGTATCTGCTGCCCTTGTCCTTCTAGATGGAAGTGGTCATGTGTTTGGAGGGTCTGCCTGAGGATCTTTGGTGAATTTCTGCAGGGCATCTTGTGGCATTGGTACACACTGCTGCGACTGACCGTTGGTGGTGGAGGGAGTGAATGCTTGTAAATGTAGTGATAATCAAGGTGGCTGCTTTGTCCTGGACAGTCTCAAGCTTCTTGAGTGTTTATGGGGCTGCACCCATCCAGGCAAGTGGGGAGTATCCCATCACACTCCTGACTTGTGCCTTGTAGATGTTGGATAAGCTTTGGGGAGGCAGGACATGAATTACTCTCCACAGTACTCCTAACACCTGGCCTGGTCTTGTAGCCACTGTTCATGCGGTGAGTCTGGTTGAATTTCTGGTCAATGATCACCCCCAGAATGTTGACACGTGGGTAATTATAATTTTCCTGAGTTTCTCTTTCCTTTTCAGTTCCAGATTTACAGCTAATTCCAGATGCTATTTGTATCGTCCCTAGTGAAGATTAATGCAAAGCATCTGTTCAATTCATCTGCCATCACTTTATCTGCCATTACTAATACCCCAGACTCTAGCTCTCGGACCAATACTTGCTTTATTAACTTTCCTTTGTTAAGTATTTGGAGAAACGTTTCTGATCTGCTTTATAACTTTCTCTTGTATTCTAATTTTTGGCTCATTATTAATCTTTCAGTAATTCTTTGAGCATGGAGCACATGAATGAAGGAGGAAGGTGGATTAATTTAATATAAAAGAACTACTGAAACAAAAGCAGAAAGTCCTGCAGGAACTCAGCAGGTCAGGCAGCATCTTTTGAGAGAAGACAGAGTTAATGTTACTCTTGCAGTGATCCTCTAGATTGATTAGTCCCTGCCTAGTGCGACAATAAGATTAGAGCCCAGTGTAGCAATGGAACACAATTACTGTTGCAGAGGCCATTGATCAGAGGTGTAACCTGAAGCTTTGAGCTCACCTTCTCCTCTCCCAGTCAGTCTTGGAACCAAATTCAAACCACCCAATGACTGAACTAGCCTTGGCCCAGGCTATGAGTCTGTCACCACTTTGTTATAAATATTAGCATTGATGTCAAATCCAATGAAAATTATTGTCCACAAATTTTCAACTCCTTTAAGTCCTTGTAAGAAATAGACCTTGAGGTAAGGTCTCAGTCATTTTCTGAATGAACATTAAATCATTTGTGCTCCTAAGATGCTGTTTGGCCTGCTGTGTTCGTCCAGCTCCTCACTTTGTTATCTCTCATTCTTCTTTTCAGTGTAGCTTGTTAACTTTTTCACCATTTTCTGATCAAATATGAGGCCAAATAACCTTTCATCCATTCCTTTTTACATGGCATCCTATATCTCATGTTTATCCTATATCCTGAGGTATATCCTATAGCTCAGGAGGCTGAGGAAATTCAGCAGGTCTGCAGTGACTCTTACAGATGCACCATGGGAAACATCCTATCCCAATGCAAAACTATGTGACATGGCATCTGCTCTTCCCAAGACTGCAAGAAATTACAGAGTAATGAACACAGCCAGGTCCACCACAAAAACCAGCCTTCCGCCCACAGACCCTGTCTACGCTCCCTGCTGCCTTTGCAACGCAGCCAATATAATATAAGACCCCTCCCACTCTGGTTATACTCTCTTCCACCCTCTTCGATAGGGCAGATGATACAAAAGTTTGAAAAAATAAATTCAAGAATAGCTTCTTCCCTGCTGTCAACAGATTTAGAGATTAAAGTTGATCTGTCTCTGTACTTTCTCTGTAGCTGTAACACTAGATTCTGCATTCTGTTCCGTTCACCTGACGTACTTATGTAAGATATGATTTATCTGGTTAGCATGCAAAACAATACTTTTCACTCTATCTCAGTACGTGTGACAATAATAAATCAAATCACGGGAACAACATTGCACAACTTCCTCTCTGAGGTACACATGCACCTGTATTCTTCCATTCCCAGGAGATGGTGGATATAGAGCAAACAGTTTAATTCATGGGATGCGGGCATTGCTGGCTGGGGTAGCATTTGCTGCCCTCTCCAATTTGGCCCTGAGACGGTGGCAGTGAGGTGCCTTCTTGAACCACTTCAGCCCTTACCTGGTAGTGCAGCACTGAGGGAGAGCTTCACTGCCAGAGCTGCCAACTTTCAGAAATCTTCTCAGTTAGACGTAAACCTCCCAATGCATCATTTAAGGAAGATCAGGCAAGTTATCCATGGTGTCTTAATTTATTCACATTTATCCCTGATCAATGTCATTAAACAAGTTATCTAAGGGATTGAAAAACTGGATGTAGAGAAGATGTTTTCTCACATGGAGCAAATTAAAATAAGATGTCGATGCTTTAGGATAAAGGGTAGCAGAATTAAAACAGAGGTGGCAAGAAATTACTTTGCTGCAAGGGACGTGAATCTGTTGAATTCAGAGTGCTTTGGATGCTGGGATATTGAGTAAATTTAAGAAGGAGATGGATTTTGCATGAGTAATGTGTTGAAGGGTTACGGAGAGTGGGCAGGGATGTGAGCTGAGGCTGAGATGAGATCAGCAATAATTGTATTAAATGGTGGAACAAGTTCAAACAGCTGAATGGCCTATTCCTACACCAAGTTCCAATGTTCAAACCTGTCATAATTGCGTTGCTATCTGTGAGAATTTACTGTGTGTGCACTGGCGGGGATTACCATTTTGCAACTGAGATTACACTTCAGAAGTACTTCATTGACAGTCAAGTATGTTGGGCTTTCCTGTGATGGTTAAAGGTGCTATACAAATGCTAGTCTTTCTTTGTTGCATTCTCAACAACAGAACCTACTCCAGGATTGCTCCCTATGCTACTGTCAGTTCATATAGATCAATAATAAACAGGAGACGAGACTTGGAACATCCAATTGACATTTGCAACTTCTTATGATTATTTAGATAATGCTTGAGAAACTCAGTTTTAACTGAGAAGTGAGTACCCCTGATGGCTGCCTCTGATTTACACCTGAAAGTGGGAGTCAAATAAGTTTTTGAAAATACAGAGAGCTGGAATTCCTGTACAGGGACTTTCCATAATTTCGCTCAATCGAACAAATTGAAGCAGATATAGTCGTCCCTGCATTCCTGATTAATATCGAGGGAAAGCAATGAACTTCTTGAGGAATCTGATACAGATGGGGAAGCTGGATTCTAAAACTTGTGAAGAGAGATAGCCGAAATGAAGCAATCAGAGAGACACTGATGTTTGATTTCAGCTGTGGAACAGCCCAGAAGAGATCACTGATGGGAAAGGAACCTCACCTTAGAGAGAGCACTGCGAAATAGTCATCTCAATGGTACCAGCAACAAAGGAAGCTCAACAGCACAGCTCGGGTATGAGAGTTCACAAAGTGCCACCTGACAGCTAAGCGCCAAAACAGACTCTAAACTCCCATCAGTCTGGGCGAAACAGGCCACACAACAGCAAAGTGCTGATGTAAAGAGGCTGTATATACAAACTGCTGGGAACTCAGGGCACATCGAACGGGTGTATCTGAGAAAGAAACATGAACAACATACAGAGGATTACAAAAACTGAAGAGAAGGAAGAATATCCACATCGCACAAAAATGACACAAGGACAACCCAACTCTGTCTGAAGGGGAGCTTTTGTTAAAAACTGACCATTGCCAGTGATATCAAAGATGTGCAGGTTGGGGCGGATTGGCCATGCTAAACTGCTCATGGTGTTTAGGGATGTGTAGATTAGGTGGTTTATAGAGGGGTGGGATGCTCCGGGTCAGTGTGGACTAGTTGGGCCAAAGGGCCTGTTTCCACTCTGAAGAGATTCTTCTAATCTCTGATACTGGGTCACGAGAACACGCCAGCTCGGCAAGCAAGTCAACAACCTCACAGCCCAATATCACTGCCTTCATGAGAAAGTATGCAATCAAAAGATCCATTTTTGGCTTATTTAATCTCTGTCGTCTTCAGTCATTTTGTGGTTCCTCTGTTTAGCTCTTGGATGACAGCTTTAGCAGTTATTCTGCTGGTGCCTATGTCACATGTATCCAATCCAGCATCACTTCTATTTAGGTCATGTCTTGTAAGGCAAAGTGCTTTCCCAGCATGCAGCAGTTCATATTTGTCATTTGAACTAAGAACATCATCCATGCGGACTATTACAATTGTAACATTTAAAAGGCATCTGGGTGGGTACATGAATAGGAAAGGTTTAGTAAAGTCTACAAAATCATGAGGGGTATAGACAGGGTGGATAGCAAAAATCTTTATCCCAGAGTGGGGGACTCAATCACTAGGGGTCATGAGTTCAAAGTGAGAGGAGGAAAGTTTAAGGGAAATATGCGTGGAAAGTTCTTTACACAGAGGGTGGTGGGCGCCTGGAACGTGTTGCCAGTGGAGGTGGTAGACGCAGACACGTTAGCGTCTTTTAAGATATATTTGGACAGGTACATGGATGGGCAGGGAACAAATGGACACAGACCGTTAGAAAATAGATGACAGGTTAGACAGAGGATCTTGATCGGCGCAGGCTTGGAGGGCTGAAGGGCCTGTTCCTGTGCTGTAGGTTTCTTTGTTCTTTGTTCTTTGTTTGTTTAGAAGGAAATGGGCCAAATGCTGACAAATAGGCTTACATTAATTTGGGATATCTGGTCAGCATGGTCGAGTTGGACCGAAAGGTCTGTTTCCGTGCTGTACAGCTCTATAACTCTCTGACTATGGGCTTTGTTTCTTCATACTTCAGGATAATCATTCCTCTCTCTTTCCAAAGAAAGTCATCCAAAGATTACATGAAGCCCACTGGCTTTTCTTTCACTGTTGGAGAAGCTGATCTCCTGGATCACAGGTAGATTCTCCCACATGGTCTCCTTTCAGATTTCTGTCGCTGAACAGACCATCCTCCACCACAACATCTTCACCTTTGGCAATCAGCTCTTCATCCAGACACATGGAACAGCCATGGAGAACAGATTTGCTCCCCAGTGTGCCAATATTTTCATGCACAGCTTTGAACAAGGCTTCTTCGCTGCACAGAACCACCGACCAACACTATACACCAGATACATCAATGACATTTTCTTCCTTTGCGTTCATGGTGAAGAATCGCTGAAACAATGACAGCGATATCAACAAGTTCCACCCCACCATCAGACTTGCCATGGCCTACTCTTCAGAATCAGTCTCATTCTTGGACACATGCATCTCCGTTGGGGATGGACACCCCTGTCCCCCCCTCTAGCACAAACCCACAGATAACCTCATGATGCTGCACTTCTCTCGCTTTGACCTGACATATATTAAAACAGCCATCCTTGACAGACAGGCCCTACACATACACAGAATCTGTTTGGATGAGAAGGCGCAAAGCTGACACATGAAGGTCTTCAGGAATGCCCTCATAGGAACAGATACTATGCTTAACTCATTTATCACCAGTTCCAATGTGCCACAGAAAAAACCTGCAACGGCCTCCTTAGAAAACAGACATGGGATAAGTCTCTGATGAAGAGTTTAGGCTCGAAACGTCAGCTTTTGTTCTCCTGAGATGCTGCTTGGTCTGTTGTGTTCATCCAGCTACACGCTTTGTTATAATGGGATAAGTCCAATGGACTACCCTTCATTATCCAGTACTTCCAGGGAGCAGAGAAACTGCACCGTGTTCTCCGCAGCCTTCAATACATTATCGATGACAGTGAACACATCACCAAGATCTTCCCCACACCTTCACTTCTCACCTTCTAACAACCGCCAAACCTTAAACAGTCCAGTGTTCACAGTAAAGTACCCAGCCTTCAGGACAACATCGACCCCAACACTATACAGCCCTGTCATGGTAACCTCTGTAAGACATGTCAGATCATCGACATGGACGCTACCATCACACGTGGCAACACCACCCACCACGTACACAGCAGATACTCATGTGACTCGGCCAATGTTGTCTAACACGCTGCAGGCAAGGATGACCCGAGGCATGATATATCGGTGAGGCCGTGCAGTCGCTATGAATGGACACCAGGCAACAATTGCCAGACAGGAACGTCCCCTCCCAGTGGGAGAACACTTCAGTGTCAAGGACATTCAGCCACCAATCTCCAGGTAAGTGTTAGTGTTCTCCAAGGCAGACTTTGGGATACACAACAATGCAAACTCACTGAGCAAACGTTGATAGCCAGGTTCCATACCCATGAGGACGGTCTCAACCGGGATCTTAGGTGTTTGTCACGCTACAGCTAATCCCACCCACACAAAACATTGTCTCTCTCTCTCTCTCTCTCTCTCTCTCTCTCTCTCGCACACACACACACACACACACACACACACACACACACACAGACACACACACACACACACACACACACTCACACACGTGACTCTAAGGGATGAATGTGTATTTGTAGATATATTCTATTTTGTTCAAAAAGCAGACAATTTTTAGACAGTCAATGTAATATTTTATAAATTCCTACTCTAGAAATAAAACTAGTCTGACTCCAAACTAAAACACAAACAGATTCTAAACAAGGCCTCATACCTTGTCCATTCCAGTCCAACGTCAGCACCTCCACATCATCATTGGCATGAAGCAGCACATTCCCCTGTCTCCATTCTGCAGGGGGGATTGGTTTTCGTGAGCTCACAGTGTGCAGAGGGTGCTCCCTTCATCAGCTTCCCTGCTCTGAAACAATTGCTTGAGAAGTTCTGGAAGGGCATTCACTTTAAGGAAACACTGCTGGTTTAAGTTTATGAATAATCTTCTCAATGATGGATACTTTTTGCTTCATTTCTTATTTGTCCCTGGTTTGAAGTTACATTCTCTGGTCCATGGTAGTGCTGTACCTGAGCTGCAAATGCAGAATGACGGTATCATCCTCTTGAACTTCTTCATCCTTCAGCTTTTGATTGAAATTTGTGGGCAAGGCTATTTCTGTCAAGTGAACACTTCATTGTGCGTTACCGATTTCCCGAGTGTAATGGTCAGTATCAATCGTCTCGAGCAATTCATTATAGGGTGTAGTAAGTGCTTTTTTTGGTTCAACTCATCCTTCTCGTTTGGTCTGATTTCAACCTCCACCCGTGCCCTGACTGTATAAGGCACTGATCCGGCGTTGCAACATTTTTTCGTGATTCTCATCCTTGATATTCAATTCAACAGAAATCTTTTCAGTGCTTCCCAGGTCCCCATTGAAAACAATGACTTGTTTCTTTAGAATTTGTGATTGATCGCTCTCAGAATCTGAAAGTGATTTATTTCAGCCCAGTTGAATTTGTTTTTCTCCAACCACGTTCTTCGCAGTAAGGCTGGAAGATATGCTTTGGTAATGTATAAGAACAAATCTTCAGACTGACCATAAAGCTGAACACTCCCATCGGTATCACAGCTTATAGGCACCTACTTTGTCTGTGTATGTTCTTAGTACAATTTTTGAGTGTTGCAGCTCAATGTGATCAGCGGTTTCTGATCCACACTATCAGGTATCTATCGGGCTACTGACCCTCCTGTGGCACAGCGATAGTGATCCTACCCTTTAACTGAGAGGTTTGGGTTCAAGCCTCACCTGCAGTAAAGGTGAATAATAATATAGAATCATAGAATCCCAATAGTGTGGGAGCAGGCCACTCAGCCCATTGAGTCCACACCGACCATCTGATAAACATCGCACCCAGGGATCCCCATCTACCCCATCCTTGTCACCCTGCATTTCCCATGGCTAATCCACCCTAACCTGCGCATCTTTGAACTGTGGAGAAGACCCCTCGTAGACATGGGGAGAACATGCAAACTCCACACACACAGACATTCTCCCGAGGCTGGATTCCATGTGGGTTCATGGCACTGTGAGGCAGCAATGCTAACCACTGAGCTGCAGTGACACCCACCTCTGAATAAGTAGGTTAGAAAAATAGGTTAATAAAAAGAAATGAATCGAATCTGGTGTCCAGTTCCAGTGTGTGGTGAAGTACAGGCCTATTAGTTTGGATAGGTATGTAACACACTTTGTCTTTAATGGTCAAGTATGCAAACAGATCAATGGCACACCAATGGGGTCGCCCATGGCTGGCGCTGCCATGCAAAGACTAGAACACACCAGCCTCCCCAGCATTCAAACCAAACTATGGATCTCATATAAAGGCGACACATTTGCTGTTATTAAATGCAACAAAATCGAAGAGATCCACCACCTCAACAACAAGGTGTTCACAGGGATTAAGGAGACAACAATCAGCTTCTGTTTCAGGATGCCAAGAGTCGAATGTATGACCAACGGGGGGTTCCAAACCTCAGTATACAGAAAAGCAATCCTCAACTTCCACACAAACCACCCCAACATCCACAAACAAAGCTGCATTAGGACAATATTCAAACAGGCCATGACTCACTGCAACATTCCAGAACTATGCAGGAAAGAGGAAGAGCACCCAAACAAAATCTTCGCTATGAACGGACATTCCCGAAACTTCATCCGCAGATGCCTGCTAAACAGACAACAACGAGAGGACATAGTACACCCTAACACACTGACCACACTGTCCCATATCACAAACATATCAGAACTGACAACAAGGCTCCGAAGACCACTGGGAATCATGGTGGCCCACGAGCCCACAGCCACTCTATGACAAACATTTACAAAGATTAAAGACCTCATTCCCACAACTTGCAGAACCGACGTCATTTACAAAATACCATGCAAAAACTGCCACAAACATTACATCAGACAGACGGGAAGGAAACTGGCCATCAGAATACATGAACATCAACTAGCAGCAAAACAACATAATGAACTTGCCCTAATATCAGTACACTCAGACAATGAGGGCCATCCGTTTAATAGGGACAACGTCACCATTGTAGCTCAAGCCAAACATAGACATGCACGGGAATTCCTAGAGGCAAGGTTCTCAACCCACAACGCAATCAACAAATATATAGAATTGGACCCCATATACAAAACCCATACAGAACAAAGCCAGAAATGACCTCATTCCCACAACTTGCAGAACCAACGTGGTTTCCAAAATACCATGCAACAACTACCACAAACATTACATCGGACAGACAGAGATGAAACTGGCCGTCAGAGTACCAGAACATCAGCTAGCAGCAAAACGGCAGGATGAACTCCTTATTATCGGTTCTCTCAGACAATGATGGCCATCAGTTGAACTGGGACAAATTAACCATAGTAGCCCATGACAAATATAGGCATGTGAGGGAACCCCTAGAAGCATGGTTCTTCACCCATCAACAAACACATAGAATTGGAGCAAAAACAGAAGTTGCTGGAAAAGCTCAGCAGGCCAGGCAGCATCTGTGAAGCAATAAGACCATTTTGGGTCCAGTGACCGTTCGTCAGAACCTTCAGTTCTTTATAGAGAATTGGACCCCATATACAAACCCATACAGAACAAAACCGGAAATGACAGTACTCACCATAACGGACTGGACAGTATAAATTCCAAGTGGAGTAGAGTACCATCGCTTCATCGGAGACTACACTGATGATCTCACCTAGCAAGTCAACAACCTCATCCACAACCTGAGCTACAAATTAGATTACCATCTTCGCTAAAACATTATTGGGCTGTAAATGGGCTGTTAAGGGAAATCAATGAATGATCTCAGGCATTTGGTATTGGCCAGAAAATATGTTGCTAGGGAATCATCTCTTTCAGATGCTGCAGAGGCAATTTTCCATTTGTGAGATCTCAGCTCAAGAACATCATTGATGATGAAAGAAAAGTTGGCTGAACTCTGAAAACACTTGAAGAACTTGATGATGGCAATGGGAAAGGGATTGCACAGAGCTGTGAGACCCCTGATCCTGATTTGTCAATGAAATGGTTCAAGGATGACAAAAGAAATAGAAAAACAATACACACAAAATGTCTCAGCAGGGAACTGTAAACAAAATGATAATTCATCAAATCACTACAAAGGACTAGGGGAGAGTATGCATGTGAACCAGAGATTTCTGAAATCGGAACCCTGTCATTGTAAATAAGGTGGTAATGCAATTTACCAAAGAATTATACAACATAAAGACTCAAGTGAAAGAAATTATCATTTGTGAATATGCAATAGAACAGACAGTATAAAACATTGTTTAGAAAGAAGGAAATGGTCAGAAAAGCCAAGAAGAAAATAAACAGATACCTGCAGTGGGCTAAC
This sequence comes from Stegostoma tigrinum, assembly GCF_030684315.1. Taxonomy (NCBI): domain Eukaryota; kingdom Metazoa; phylum Chordata; class Chondrichthyes; order Orectolobiformes; family Stegostomatidae; genus Stegostoma; species Stegostoma tigrinum. Next base: position 53,745,767 of record NC_081376.1, on the reverse strand, counting down.
AGCCAATCAAGAATTGACGTGATCTGGAACATGTTACCTACTGTCTATTGTACAAATGACTGGAAATGTTTTCAATGTTTTCATTGTAGGAATCTCTGAGGTGAAGGGGAATGATGTTGTGTGTGTCTGTATGTTGGACTGTCATTTAATGAGTCTGATCAGGAGACACGATGGTGGCATCATCGGCCATTTTGGAGGGAAATAGCTTAGTCTAACTGTACTGCCCACCCGACAGTAAACATTTCCTTAATAAAGGTCACATTGTATTGAATGCTGCAGTTCCTAGTCCTTGTTGAAGGTAACATCTATAATGAGGTGCCCACAACTGTACACAATACTCCAGCGAGGGTCTAACAAGAGTCTTACTCAAGTTCAACATCACTGCCTTGCTCTTGAACTCCATGCCCTTATTTATAAAGCCAAGGACGCTGTGTGGTTTAACTGCTCTCTGTAGCTGTCCTACCACCATCAATGATTTGTGCACATAAATATCCAGCTCCCTCTGCTCCTGCAAACCCTTTAGAATGGAGCCCTTTATTTTAGCTGTTTCTCAGTGTGTTTCCAATCAAAGCGCACTACCTCACACTTCTCGGTGTCAAACCTTGCCCGCGGCCATCTATCAGCCAACCCTACCGACTTCTCAATATCCAATGTCTCCCTCACAGTTCTTCTGAGTTAATAATTAAATTAGCAAAATCTCTCTCTACACTTACATTAGCTCCTCTTTTCAAGCGATTTGGTTTTGCTGAGCTGCATCCCATTCCATATACAGCAGCCAGTAAACATAAATCAGAGAATAACTATGCAGAGTGAAACCTGTATTTATATCAAAGTTTATGCTGGAGGTTTGGTCACACCACAATCCAGGTGCAGGGTATGAATTACTGAATAGTCTCTGCCTTACATTGTCACAGTGTATTTGTTATAACAGCTTGTTCATGATATCCTTAAAATGAAATAAAAATTGTGCTTACATTTTCACAATGTAAACTAAAATGAATAGAGGAATTCTAAATGAGTTCAGTCTGAGAAATATCTCGCTAGACTTAAATGTCTAAGAGTTTCCTCACAGTTGGAGCCAATGAAATCATGAAATATTATTGGATTTCAAACTGCAGAAAAAATGACTTCTTTTGTATGACTATCACTGCTTCATATGGGATATTCAAGTCTTGTTTTAGCATGCAAAAATTTGCATGATTTGATATAAATTGAACAATAGACATTTTTAATATCTAGTTTCATCAATAAATGAGATAAGTCATCTTTGTTTATTTCCACTTTTTATTTGTAAATTCTTTGGAAGCTCAATGTAAGAGACCAGTGGTATGTGTCCCACAAAATTGGTTGTGATGACATTGAGGATCTTTAATCGTGCATTAAGCTACTGGATCATAGAATCCCTACAGTGGGGAAACGGGCCTTTTGGCCCAACAAGTCCACACTGACACTTGCAACATCCCATCCAAACCCATCCTCTTATAACCCGCCTAATCTCCACATCCCTGGGCACTAGGGGCAATTTAGCATGCCCAGTCCACCTACCCTGCACATTTTTGGATTGCGGGAGGAAACCAGAGCACCTGGAGGAAACCCACAGGCAGTCACCTGAGTGTGGAATTGTACCTGGATCCCAAGTGCCGTGAGGCAGCAGTGCCAACCACACGGGTACCGTGCCACCCCACTTTAATTTTTAATGTCACGAAGCAGCTTTGGAAAAACCGTGTGTGCTTTATCTCAATATTATTAACAAATCCAACCAAGTGAAGCAGTCTGCATCTGTCACTGAGAATAGAGATGCCTGTTTTGAGGACCATTTCAGATTCCTTCCCAGCATGCTATGTTCATGGTTCAAAAAATAAGGCACAGACCGCAGATTCATTCTGAATCAGTTTCTCCTTGACAGTAAATGCATCATTGCATACTAAGTACCTAAATGTAAAAGTTCAATGACAAAAATAAACAGAATTACTCTAGGGTTTCTGTGCCCTTTAAACATGCCATCCAAGATCTTGCAGTTTGAAAACAGAGAGACGAATTGATCACAATTGTCTACAATAGTTAGAGTGCATTTTACAATGTTGGACGAACACATTAAATGATTTAGCTGGGTAAAATAGAAAAGGAAGATTATGTTAATCAGCAAAACAGCTATGAATATACACAAGGATGGAGATTGAAATGTCAAATACATGACGTGTTTTCAGGAAGTACTTCTGATCAAACAGAATTTAGAAGTTCTGAAGTATAACATCCATGGATTCAGTCAGGTGGATTTCTTCTCTGTGTGAGCATCACTGTTTTGAAATAGTCAATTTATAAATAAACTCATCCTATTTGCATTTTGGGGAATTGAGTTGTATTTCAGCTGCATTATTTTACAGAGCTATTTTTATATGTATGTATTGTTGCAGACTGCCAAACGTTACCGAACAGCGTTGTAATAAATGCAAGCTGCCCTCCTGATAACATTAACCTTGCACTATGCCAGCTCTGTCTATTGTTTGGTGAAACTTTGCAGCCATGCAGAGTAATGAGAATTAAGTGATGGGTACAATTAGAGCAAGTGGTTCAATCCAGTGAGGTATGTTCAAAAAAACAGCAGCCAATTTTTCCACTCAGCATAGACAGATTGCTCTATGAAGAATGTAGAATTTTACTTGATGTTGCTGAGGCAGTAAGTGCGTTGACATTTGAGAAGTTATTCATTTGTCCCCGTTCTAACTTTCAAAGAAATTCAGCAAAATATGAAACATAATTTCTTAAGACAATAGCTATTTTTGAAATTCACTCCTCAATATTTGAGGTGAAGTGTTGTACAGTGTGGTTTAGGTGATCCTGAGATCAAGAAAGGCGTTACATAAATGCAAGTCTTCCTCTTCTGGATGCACAATGTAGATTGCATTTATTACACATAAACAACAAATGTCTCTGTGGATCCAAAGGTAATGAATTTGTTTGAAGTGATGTGGTTTGTTTCAAGACAGTAATATTCATTATATATGGTGGAAAGTCAGGTTGTGAGAGGTTTACAAACAGTTACAGAGAGATATTGATAGGTGAAGTGTGCAAGCAAATATTTGCAAACAGAATGTAACGTGCGAAAATGTGAAGTTGCTCAACTTGGAAGGGAGAACAAAAGAACAGAATATTATTCCATTAGAGAAAAGCTGCAGAAAGCTGCAATGTGAAGGGATTTAGAGAACTTGTGCAGGAAATACAGAAAACTAGCATAAAGGAACAGCAGGTAATCAGGACAGGTAATGGAATATTGGCCCCTTATTTCAAGAGTTTTGGAGTCAGAGTAGGGAAATCTTACTGCAACTGTATAAGGTGCTAGTGAAACCACTTCTGGAACATTGTGAGCAGTTTTGGTTCCCCTTATTTAGGGAAAGGTATTTCATTAGAGGTAGTTTAGAGAAGGTTCACTAGGATGATCCCTGTCATGAAGGGATTGTCTTCTGAGCAAAGGCTAAACAGTTTGGGACTGTACTCACTGGGATTTAGAAGAATAAGAGTTGATCTCATTGAAACACATTGGAGCCTACAGTCCGATGGCCTAAACATGGAATTCACCAGTTTTAAAATCTCCCCCCCGCCCAGTCTCATCCCATGTCCAACGCTTCCTCTTATCCCGCCTCCTTGACCTGACACAACCTGTTCATCTTCTCTCCCACCTATCCGCCTCACCCTTCCCACTGACCAATCCCTACAATTTCCTACCTGCATCCACCTATGACCATCAGACCTACCTTTCCCCAGCCCCACCCCTTCTCTCTATTTATTTCTGAGCTCCCTCCCCCTTCCCCATTTCTGAAGAAGGGTTCCGGCTCAAAATATCAATTTTCCTGCTCCTGATGCTGCCCGGCCTGCTGTGCTCCTCCAGCTCCACACTGTGTTCCCTCTGGTGCTGCCCGGCCCGCTGTGTTCCTCCAGCTCCACACTGTGTTATCTCTGACTCTAACAGTCTTACTATCGCTGAGTGCCTGCATTTCCTGTTTTGGGTCAGGCTTAGCGGACATGAACATCTCAGCCCTGGATTACAGTAGGAGGTGGATCTCCTGGTTTATCCATGGTTTCTGGTTGGGGAATACACTGATTAATTTCTTTGGCTCTGGTCTTTTACACACTTACTAATGAAGCCTGTAGCAGTCTTGGCACACTCATTGAGGTTGGCTGCTGAGTTCTTGAATATGAACCAGTCCAACAACTCCGAGCAGTCATACAGAAGCTTATCATTACCTCAGACCAGCGCTGTATGGCTGCTGTGCTGGATTCACTTTCTGTCTGTAACCTGGGAGAAGGCTTAGGCAAGTGTAACAAACCAGGAAGTTCTGCTAAATGTGTGGATTGTCACAACATTCAGAAATTGTCCAGCATTTTCTGACATCAAAGGACATTGGGATTCTGATTTCCAAAATGAAACGAGACCAGCGAGGTGGTATAGCACCACGAGGCTGGCAGCCTGGGCAGCTGCTAAATGAGCACAAAGGTATCGATGAGGTGAACTGCCAACAAACTGAAAAGCAACTTTTGGGCAATGACCAAATGCTTCACCTTGTTGCCCTCACAGGCCACGTTGATGGTACAAAACAATCAGAAGCTTTTATCACCATCAGCATCATCTGTCCCAAAGGGCAGGTCAACACACCCCGAAAACCCAAAATAGACACAGGAGCTGGTGTCACCATATTTATCCCCCACGTCCTGAAAGGCACAAACAATGAGCCAGTTTGGTGAGCCAACCAACCACAATATCCACCACCTGAGCCACAAATATACTCCAAAACCTTAAACACTGGCCCCAGCCAGCAATGCCCATATCCTCTGAATAAATAAAGAAAAAAAAACTACAGGACTTGAGTATCATTGTAAATGACACATTTATTGAAGCATTAGCATTTAGAATTGCTAATGTTGTCCCCTTGTTTAAGAAGGTTAACTGGGATAATCCAGGTCATTATAGACCACGGAGCCTGACATCAGTGGTTGGGAAGCCCCTGGAGAAGTTACTGAGGGATAGGATCTATTCCCATTTGGAAGAAAATGGGCTCATCAGTGATAGACAACATGGTTTTATGCAGGGATTACCCACTTAATAGAATTCTTTAAGGGCGTGACAAAATTGATTGATGAGGGAAAGCCTGTAGATGTCATATACATGGACTTCAGTAAGGCATTTGATAAGGTTCCCCATGACAGGCTGATGGAGAAAGTGAAGTCACATGGGGCCCAGGGTGTGCTAGCTAGATGGATAAAAAACTGGCTGGGCAACCGGAGACAGAGAGTAGTGGTGGAAGGAGGGTTCTCAAATTGGAGACCTGTGACCAGTGGTGTTCCACAGGGATCTGTGCTGGGACCACTGTTGTTTTTGATATAGAAAAATGATTTGGAGGAAGGTATAGATGGTCTGATAAGTATGTTTGCAGATGGCACTAAGATTGGTGGAGTAGCAGAGAGTGAAGGGGACTGTCAGAGATTACAGCAGAATGTAGATAGACTGGAGAGTTGGGCAGAGAAATGGCAGATGGAGTTCAATCTGGGCAAATGCAATGTGATGCATTTTGGAAGATCCAATTCAAGAGCAAACTATGCAGTAAATGGAAAAGTCCTGGGGAAAATTGATGAACAGAGAGATCTGGGTGCTCAGGTCCATTGTTCCCTGAAGGTGGCAACGCAGGTCAATAGAGTGGCCAAGAAGGCATACGGCATGCTTTCCTTCATCAGACGGGATATTGAGTACAAGAGTTGGCAGGTCATGTTGCAGTTGTATAAGACTTTGGTTCGGCCACATTTAGAGTACTGTGTACAGTTCTGGTCGCCACATTACCAAAAGGATGTGGATGCTTTGGAGAGGGTGCAGAGGAGGTTCACCAGGATGTTGCCTGGTATGGAGGGCACTGGCTGTGAAGAGATGTTTGAGTAGATTAGGATTATTTACATTAGAAAGACGGAGATTGAGGGGGGACCTGATTGAGGTCTGCAAAATCATGAGATGAATAGGCAGGATGGATAGCAAGAAGCTTTTTCCCAGAGTTGGGGACTCAACTACTAGGGGTCACAAGTTCAAAGTGAGAGGAGGAAAGTTTGTGGGAGATATGTGTGGAAAGTTCTATATACAGAGGGTGGTGGGTGTCTGGAACGCGTTGCCAGTGGAGGTGGTAGACGCAGGCACGATAGTGTCTTTTAAGATGTATCTGGACAGGTACATGGATGGGCGGTGAGCAGAGGGATACAGACCCTTAGAGAATAGATGACAGGTTTAAACAGAGGATCTGGATTGGCGCAGGCTTGGAGGGCCGAAGGTCCTGTTCCTGTGCAGTAATTTTCTTTGTTCTTTGTTCTTTTCCATCTTACACACATAATGACACTTTGCAAGAAATCTGAAGTAGAAGCAAAACACTTATGTTTCTTTAGAAGAGTGATGATTGGTTGGTAAGTAGTCTCTGATTGACAGATGCATTGTCAAAAAGAATGCATCAGAAAATGATGATTGATATTTAGCTGCTCAGCTTTGTCTAAATTTTAAATCAGATGGCTTGACTCTGATTGGTCAAGGCACTGCCCTGAGAGTTGAACTAGTGAATGGCATGATCTTATTTCAAAATGTACCTGTAAAAGTGGATTTGTTGGTGTCCTGTTTCTCTTAAAGTGAAGTGTTATAAACCTGGTGGTGAGATATCTGTTTCAGGGAAAGCAGAATAAATAGTTTTGGACTTTAAAAAAAATTAGACAAAAGAAACATTAATGAGTGGAATCAGACTTGCACAGACCCAGGGTTTTAGTTTTGTTTTCAGTTGCTGAAATTGCAGTTTAAGACTTGAAGCTGCTGGATACAGCTCTCTTTCTGATGTTGCAAAAAGCTTGAGTTCCCTCTCTACTACGAGATTCCTTCAATCAGTGTTCCTTCTCCTGGGCTGGATGAGATAGCAAATGAGGGAAATCTGTTTTGCTGAATTTGCCCTTGCAAAGGGTATGTTTATGGGCTTCTTCTATATGGAAACATTGGAATGTGTAGTAATTAGGTAATAAATCATTTTGTAAACTGTGTTGATGGAGTGAAAGCTGTGCCAATTTTATTTTTGTTAGAATTTTTATTGTGGTGTAAGAATAAAGTGTGTTTTGCTGAGTCTTGTTGAGTCAACAATTTTAAAGATTTTTATGCTTTGTGGAGTTTTCATAATTTTTGTGTTGATTTTGTATTGGAGTCACATCAGTACCAGTGAGATTTTGTAATAAAATTAGACAAGTTATCATTATACATTCAACATTTCAACCAAAATAAAGGCTCTGGTACAAGTTAAATATTAAACAGAAACAATCCGTGCTGTCAATGCTCAATTTTGTTGGACAATGATATGATGAATCAAAATTAGCAAATATTAATTTATACCATTTTAGTTATTTGTGGGATGTGGGCTTTGCTAGCTGGCCAACATTTATTGCCAGTCCCAAGTTGCCCCTTGAGAAGGTGGTGGTGAGCTGCCTTCTTGAACCGCTGCAGTCCATGTGCTGTAGGTTGTCCCACAATGCCCTTAGGGACGGAATTCCAGGATTATGACCCAGCGACAGTGAAGGAATGGGGATACATTTCCAAGTCAGGGTTGTGAGTGGCTTGGAGGTGAACTTGCAAGTTATGGTGTTCCCATATATCTTCTGCCCTTGCCCTTCTAGCTGGAACTGGTCGTGGGTTTGGAAGGTGCTGTTTGAGGATCTTCGGTGAATTTCTGCAGTGCATCTTGTAGATAGTACACACTGCTGCTACTACATTTTGGTGGTGGAGGGTGTGGATGTTCCGGGTAATGACTGAGGCACTAATCAAGTGAACTGCTTTGTCCTAGATTGATATTTCCTTCTCCACACTTTGGAGGAACTGTATAACATAGTCTCATTGTTGAAGGCTGAGCAGATGGCTGAAATAGGGATATAATTCCAATGAGGAGCATGCTAAACTCTAAAAAGTGCTTGGCTTTGAATAGCATCTATCCCTTTTATATGCTGATTCACAATTAAGACCAGTTGTATTTTTTAAAAATTATTCATTCACAGAACATGGGTGTTGCTGGCTGGGTCAACAATTATTAATCAGTGGGCACTGAAGAGTCAACCATATTACTGTGGATCTGGAGTTACATATAGGCCAGATCAGATGAGGAAGGCAGATTTTCCTTCCTTGAAAGACATTAATGAAACAGATACGTTTCCCCGCCCCTCCGCCCCACCCCAATAATCAACAATGAATTCATGGCTATCATTAGATTCTTAGTTCCAGGTTTTTAATTGAATCCAAATTGCTGTGGCAGAATTCAAGCCTGGGTCCACAGATCATTACTGAAGTCTCTGAATTACAGAAACCCCGACAGTAAGGAAGCAGAACATTTGGCCCATCAAGTCCACATTGATCCTTCAAAGAGCACCCTGCCCAGACCCACTCCCCTATCCTGTTCCTGAAGCTCTCCATTTTCCATAGCCATTCCACCTAACCAGCAGCCCAAGGAATCCCACACAGACACAGGGATAATGTGCAAACTCCACACAGACAGCTAACCCAGGCCCCTGTCACTGTGAGGCAGTGGTGGTAAACACTGAGCCTCCATGCCAGTCAGGTAGACCAAATGTGTCTATAGCCCTCCATTTACATTACCCAAACTGTTTACAGAGGACGCACCTTGTAGAGAAATTGAAAATCATGTTAATGATTTAATTGGATTCTTAAGGAAGTTCACTGACATTTTGTGAATTAATTATTCATATTTGTACCAGCATTTAATATGTGTTTAAGTGTAGTGTTGTTGAGATTTTCGGCAGGAACTGGACAAGGTGATTACATGATGATTCTGAGTGACATGCATTTAACTGCCACTGCAGTAAGTCCAGAGCAGAGCCAGTGTATTGGTGCTTTGGGAAGTGGAGTTGGCTGTGTTTTAGGGAAATGTGTCTCTCTGATAGTGGATTTTTGAATGAGCCCTTCTGACCACTCACTGTTTAGAACAGGCTGCAGGTTACCTTAGATTCCCTTTTTCTAAGTAGGCATCTTTTGGAAATTCTGAATATACCTACTTTCACTCCAGGGAATGGTGGGGTCGGGCTGGGAGGATTAGCAGCTGGGTACCTATCAGTCAATACTCAGCCCAGAGTTTCTTCACTCCTACCCACAGTCCCAACAAACCATCAGTGAACCTTCTCTGCTAGAAATTATCACCATACCAGTGAGGGTACACTTGTGGCTGTGAAGTTCTAGGTTTTGGAAGGCATGAGCATAGCCCTTTTGAACCAGGAGTAGACTTTCAACCCCCTGAGTTTGCTCCATCATTCAATAAAGTCATGATTGTTCTGATGTTCCTCATGTCCACTTTCCTGCCCTTTCTCAGACCTATTGCCATAAAGCTAGTGGGTTGCTCAATGCTGGGACTGACGGTTCACGAGGGGAACTGGGATTATACAGAAGGGCTTTTTGGATTCCTTTAATTGTGTGTGTGCATCTGGGTGGGCGTGCATGCGTTGTGTGTGTACATATGTGGGCATAGGTGTGTGGGTGTCTGTTTGCGTGTGCACACATACGTATGAGTGTATGTTTATGTGTCTATGTGGGTGAGTCTGTGTGTGCACATGTGCATAGTGTGTGCCAGTGCTTGTGTGTATGTGCATGTATGTGTACGTGCATGTGTATCTACCTGCCACCTGCCTTCCATCCAAGCCCCCATATGAAGTAGATATCCACAGCTTGATTGTACATTATTTACATCAAGGGATGGGTAACTTAGGAAGTCACGGACATGGAATATAGGAGAATAGTCGAGCTCAGCTCTCACATAGTTACATTTGAATGATCTTTGCTTAGTTCTAAGTGAACTCCATTTAAACCAGGTTGATATTACTGAGACTTTGCAATGGGCAGGGAATGTCAAGAGAATTCACTTTCTAGAGCTTTCTGCCTCTTTCTTTTACCTTCATCTTTTAAGAATCTCCTTGGAGCCTGCTCCTTCTCCTGTGCATGCAGTAGAGCCTGGTTTCCTATCAGGCTTGGCGCTCCTTGCCTTGGGACCAAGACCCAGCTCCATTGGGATCCTGTGGTAACAGCCACCCCACACCCAGGTGTCTGCCACTCCCTCAAAATCAGGTTTCAAACCTGGAACACCAGGATTCCATGGACAGTCCCAGTACTAATGGGGAAGACTTCTCTGGCCAATCATCAGTCCTCGGTCTGATACTTCATAGGAACATAGGAACAGAAGTAGACAATACAGCCCATTGAGCCTATTCTGTCATTCAGTGAGATCATGGCTAATCTGAGGTTTAACTGCATATAACTGCCTTTGGCCTATATCCCTTAATAGTTTTGCTTATCAAAATATTATCCATCACCGGATTAAAATGAGCAGCTGTTCCATCATCCACTGTTGTTTGTGGATGAGAGTTCCAAAGCTCCCCCTCCCCTTGTGTGTATAAGTGCTTCTTAACATCCCTCCTGAACTGGCTGACCCTAATTTCTCAGACTATGCCCCTACTTCTAGAATCTCCAACTAGTGAAAATAGTTTATCTTTATCTGCCCTATATTTCCCTGTTAGTATCTTGAACACTTCAATCAGATCACTGCTTAACCTTCTAAATTCTAGAAAAATACACGCCTAATGTGTATAATCTCTCCTTTTAACTTTGCCCCAAAGTCCAGGTATCGTTCTTGTAAACCTACACTGTACTCCCCCCAAGGCCAATCTATCCCTCTAATGGTGTGGTGCCCCACTCTGCTCACAATGTCCAAGTGGGGTCTAACCAGGGCTTTGTAGAACTACAGTGTAACTTGTACATCGCCATACTCCAGTCCTTTAAATATAAAGGCCAGCATTCCCTTAGCTTCCCGGATTATTTTCTGCACCTATCTGTGATATTTTAAAGAACAATGTGCCGAAATCCCCAAGTCTCTTTGGGCACCCAATGTCCTTGTTGACTTGGTGGTACATATTGTTTTGTGGAGTTCTTGGATGTGAACATCACTATTTAAATCCCAGTTGATGTGGTTGAACCTGGGAATGAGTGAAGACATTGGCAGTTATGGGGATAATGGGAATTGCAGATGCTGGAGAGAAAGGTCTAGGCCTGAAACGTCAGCTTTTGTGCTCCTAAGATGCTGCTTGGCCTGCTGTGTTCATCCAGCTCCACACTTTATTATCTTATATTGACAGTTACAGAACTGTCTCCAGTTATGATAAGGTGTAATTATTTGTTCTGTTTAGCCTCTACAAGCTGGTGGGTGTATGACAAGCTCCTTTTACGCATGGCATTGGTTTCATTACGACATGTATAAGAATGCATCAAAAGCAGCCCCAACCAGGCAAAGGAGTAGGAGGTCACTTCTGGTGGCATCTATCTTCGACCCATTGATGCAGTAACTGGAGAGGTGCCCAAGATCTTTAAAATTTTAAAATTCAGGAAACACAAGACTGGCCCAATAATAAATGACCAAATAATAAAAGATGAAATAACGCAAGATTAAAGCGTATGGGATTGGGGGACAGTTTACGGAAATGGATGGGAAACTGGTTGACAGAGAAGAAATGAAGAGCAGCAATTAATGATCCATTTCAAATTGGCAGGCAGTAACTAGTGGGGTGCCCCAGGGATCAGGGCTGGCACCCTGGCTATTCACAATATAATGATTTGGATGATGGAACAATTGTAACAGCTCCAAGTTTGTAGATGATACCAAGTCAGGTGGGAGGGTGAACTGTGATGAGGATGTAGAGATCCTTCAGCATGACCTCGATAGTTTGGGTGAGTGGGCAAATCAATGGCAGATACAGTATAATTTGGATAAATGTGAGGGTATTCAAGTTTGAAGCAAAAACAAGAAGGCAGATTCCTACCTGCATGGCTGTATATTGGGAGAGAGGACCGTGCGGTGGGACCTGGGTGTCCTTGTGCACCAGTTACTAAAGATAAGTATGCAGCAGCATCATAAGGTAAATAGAGGGACATTTTGAGAACAGGAGCAGGGGTGTGTTGTTGCAGTTATACAGGGTCTTGGTAAGGCCACTCCTGGAATATTGTAATAGAATCATAGAATCCCTACAGTGTGGAAACAGGCCCTTCAGCCCAACAAGTCCACACTGACCCCTGAAGCATCCCACTCAGACCCATACACCTATAGCCCACACACCCCTGAACACTATGGGCAATTTAGCATGGCCAATCCACCTCACCTGCACATCTTTGGACTGTGGGAGGAAACCGGAGCACCCGGAGGAAACCCACGCAGACATGGGGAGAATGTGCAAACTCCACACAGACAGTTACCCGAGGCTGGAATCGAAGCCAGGTCCCTGGCGCTGTGAGGCTGCAGTGCTAATCACTGAGACACTGTGCTGCCCAATTGTGTGCAGTTTTGGTCTCCTCTTCTAAGGAAGGATGTCCTCGCTCTCGAGGGAGTGCAGCAAAGGTTTACCAGGCTGATTCCGGGGGATGGCGGGTCTGATGTAGAGGAGAAATTGACTAGATTGGGATTTTTTTGCTGGAGTTCACATGAATGAGGGGGCAATCTCATAGAGATTTATAAAATTCTAACAGGACTGGACAGGGTAGCCATAGGGAGGATGTTCCCCATGGTGGGTATGTCCAGAACCAGGGGGTCACAGCATGAGGATACAGGGTAGACCATTTAGGACGGAGATGAGGAGATATTTCTTCACCCAAAGAGTGTTGAACCTAAGGAATTCATTACTACAGGAAGTAGTTGATGCCAAAACATTGAACGTATTCAAGAGGTGACTAGATGTAGCACTTGGTGCGAATGGGATCAAAGGTTATGGGGAGAAAGCAGGATTAGGATATAGAGTTGGATGATCAGCCATGATCGTGATGAATAGTTGAGCAGGGTCGAAGGGCTGAATGGCCACCTCCTGCTCCTATCTTCTATGTTTCTATGAGTAAATAATCCTTAGTCCAATTGTTCCTGGCTAGATTTCATGTCGCCTGAATAGATTTGCTCACAGAAGATTATTAATAATTATTTAGTATTATTTAATTATTTTATTATCAGGTTACAATGCAGAGTGATACCAAACGGGTGGGTTCAATTCCCACACTGGCTGAGGTGACCACGGAGAACTCTCCTTCTCAACCTCTCTCCTTGTCTGAGGCACGGTGACACCCAGGTTAAACCCCCATTAGTCGTCTATCTCTTTCTAATGAGAGGGCAGCCCTGTGGTCTGGTAACACCACGGACACTTCACCATTTTGCTGCACAAGATTCTATCAGCTTGAGCAAACGTGAGGAGTGTGTAATGCACATGGACGATAAAAGGCATAGAAGTGTGTCAGTAAAACATTTCTGAACGCAAGGCAACTTCTTTACGTTACCCATTAATTTTCATGAATTTTAACAGTCACTGCTTTTATTTTGTAATTACTTCTGCGACTTACTGAAATTAATCAGCTACTTATTGTCACTATAATTAGTAATTTGCGTGTATTCTGTCTGATTAGATACTTCACTGTGAATCATCTCGATTACAGGGAGTGGCACAAATTAGGATACATTACACATTTGAATGAGGACAGGTCAACTGGCTTCTCTGTTCATATGACATTCATCCCTCTGCTTTTTTAAACTCATGTTACCTATTTATTTTAAACAGGTTAGCTCTTCAGTTAAATTCGCAGGACAGAAGGATGTCACGTAAATGTACTTGGCACTTAACTTCAATCTTGTAAATTATAGTTTCAAGGCTATTCCTCCCTATCTCATTAAAGCCCAAGGAACTGCGGATGCTGCGGATCAGAGATTAAAATAGAAGTTCCGGAAAAGCTCAGCAGGTCTGGCAGCATCTGTGGCGAGAAATCAGAGGCAACATTCCAGGTTGAACAATTTCTATTTTTGTCTCTACATCTCAGCAACACTAAACCATAGAAATGTATAGCGTTCTGAATGGTAACATTGATAATGGACAAATGACAGAAAATGTATCACAGCATACATTACGGATAGCTCACTCTAATTGGTGTGCCAATATTTGGGAGCCTATGTATCTGACTGGCTATGCCAGAGATTGAGGACACACAGGACATTGTTCTGAGTAATTTTCATCCTTGCTTGTTGTTAACAATGGTGCCCTAACATAAATCCTGGGAAAGATTAGCTCCTCTTATCATTGCATCTATACATTTTCACTTCGAAGGACTCCTGCAATTGTTAGCTGTTTCACATTGTGAGACTTGAAGTGCTCATTTGTTTCTCTATACAGATGCTACAAGACCTGCTGAGTTTCTCCAGCATTTTCTGTAACTGCTTCTTATGTTCAATAACCAGCAGGAGATCAAACAAGCATCTAGTTTCAAGCATTCTTAACAAATTAATTCTCAGAATCCATTTTACATAGCTTGCCTCCATTTATTAGTACTGATTACTTGTTCTGGTTCCCATCTGGTGTACCTTTCCTCAAAAGTGTGAGAGTTAAATTCTGCAAGTGTCTTTTCACAATTAAGAATGATAATTTTCTGAATTATCATCAGCACTTAAATGTTTTGCAAGTGTTGAAATTTCTCTGAAGGTTTGCTAAAATATACAAGGCAGACCACAGCTGGAATATTGTGGACAGTTTTAGGCTCCTTATCTATTGAAAAATACACTGTCATTAGAAGCAGTTCAAAAAAGGTCCACTTGACTGATACCAGGAATGGAGGGACTGCCTTATGGGTGAGGTTGAGTAGATTGGACCTGTACTTATTGGAGTTGACAAGAATTAGAGGTGACCTATTGAAACATGCTAGATTCTTTGGGGACTGGGAAAGGTAGATGCAGAAAGATTGTTTCCCCTCATGGGAGAGTCTGGGACCAAAGGGCACAGTATCAGAATAAAGGGATATTCATTTAAGACTGAGATGAGAAGAAAATTTCTTTTCTCTCACCTGGCAGTGAATTTATGCAATTCTTTATCGCTGAGGGCTGTTGAGGCTTTAATTATATTCAAGGTCGAGATAGAACGACTTTTAAACATTTTTAATCAGTAAAGGAATCAAAGATTGTGGGGAAAAGGCAGGGAAGTGGAATTGGGAATTATCAGATCAGCCATGATCTCATTGAATGGGAGAGCATATGAGATGGGCTGAATCGCCTACGTCTGCTCTAAAACTTCATGGTCTGGTGGTTTTATATTAGATTTCTGCCAAGGCAAAAAGCAACAGGAGATAAAATAATAAAATGTGAGGCTGGATGAACACAGCAGGCCAAGCAGCATCTCAGGAGCACAAAAGCTGACGTTTCGGGCCTAGACCCTTCATCAGAGAGGGGGATGGGGGGAGGGAACTGGAATAAATAGGGAGAGAGGGGGAGGCGGACCGAAGATGGAGAGTAAAGAAGATAGGTGGAGAGAGTGTAGGTGGGGAGGTAGGGAGGGGATAGGTCAGTCCAGGGAAGACGGACAGGTCAAGGAGTTGGGATGAGGTTAGTAGGTAGCGGGGGGTGCGGCTTGGGGTGGGAGGAAGGGATGGGTGAGAGGAAGAAGAGGTTAGGGTGGCAGAGACAGGTTGGACTGGTTTTGGGATGCAGTGGGTGGGGGGGAAGAGCTGGGCTGGTTGTGTGGTGCAGTGGGGGGAGGGGACGAACTGGGCTGGTTGAGGGATGCAGTAGGGGAAGGGGAGATTTTGAAACTGGTGAAGTCCACATTGATACCATATGGCTGCAGGGTTCCCAGGCGGAATATGAGTTGCTGTTCCTGCAACCTTCGGGTGGCATCATTGTGGCAGTGCAGGAGGCCCATGATGGACATGTCATCAAGAGAATGGGAGGGGGAGTGGAAATGGTTTGCGACTGGGAGGTGCAGTTGTTTTTTGCGAACTGAGCGGAGGTGTTCTGCAAAGCGGTCCCCAAGCCTCCGCTTGGTTTCCCCAATGTAGAGGAAGCCGCACCGGGTACAGTGGATGCAGTATACCACATTGGCAGATGTGCAGGTGAACCTCTGCTTGATGTGGAATGTCATCTTGGGGCCTGGGATGGGGGTGAGGGAGGAGGTGTGGGGACAAGTGTAGCATTTCCTGCGGTTGCAGGGGAAGGTGCCGGGTGTGGTGGGGTTGGAGGGCAGTGTGGAGCGAACAAGGGAGTCACGGAGAGAGTGGTCTCTCCGGAAAGCAGACAGGGGAGGGGATGGAAAAATGTCTTGGGTGGTGGGGTCGGATTGTAAATGGCGGAAGTGTCGGAGGATAATGCGTTGTATCCGGAGGTTGGTAGGGTGGTGTGTGAGAACGAGGGGGATCCTCTTGGGGCGGTTGTGGCGGGGGCGGGGTGTGAGGGATGTGTCGCGGGAAATGCGGGAGACGCGGTCAAGGGCGTTCTCGATCACTGTGGGGGGAAAGTTGCGGTCCTTAAAGAACTTGGACATCTGGGATGTGCGGGAGTGGAATGTCTTGTCGTGGGAGCAGATGCGGCGGAGGCGGAGGAATTGGGAATAGGGGATGGAATTTTTGCAGGAGGGTGGGTGGGAGGAGGTGTATTCTAGGTAGCTGTGGGAGTCGGTGGGCTTGAAATGGACATCAGTTACAAGCTGGTTGCCTGAGATGGAGACTGAGAGGTCCAGGAAGGTGAGGGATGTGCTGGAGATGGCCCAGGTGAACTGAAGGTTGGGGTGGAAGGTGTTGGTGAAGTGGATGAACTGTTCGAGCTCCTCAGGGGAGCAAGAGGCGGCGCCGATACAGTCATCAATGTACCGGAGGAAGAGGTGGGTTTGGGGCCTGTGTAGGTGCGGAAGAGGGACTGTTCCACGTAACCTACAAAGAGGCAGGCATAGCTGGGGCCCATGCGGGTGCCCATGGCCACCCCCTTAGTCTGTAGGAAGTGGGAGGAGTCAAAAGAGAAGTTGTTGAGTGTGAGGACGAGTTCAGCTAGGCGGATGAGAGTGTCGGTGGAGGGGGACTGGTCGGGCCTGCGGGACAGGAAGAAGCGGAGGGCCTTGAGTTTAATGAATGTTTAAAACTATGTCTTCCCCTAATGAGTTGGTTTATGTTGTGAACTGCGTGTCTTAAATTGTTGGCAAGTAGTACCGTTGAGGATTCAAGGGAGAGAATTTTCCTTTCTTTGCCAATTTTAGAGAATAAGTAGAGCAATAACAGTCAGTGTAGACTCAAAGGTTTTCTTGTAACCTTGTACGCCCTCACCCTCTCCTGTGGGATAAATGCACATTTTAAAGTAACTGGTTTTTAACATACAGCGCAGCTCCTCAGAGTCCAGTTACAAGGATCATGGCCAATGTAGTGCAACTATTTCTAGAGTGCTACCCTGGACAACACATCTAAAGAGGGAAAGGGTGGAATTTACAAATGGGTCCAGGTAACATCCTGGGCAGAAACGGAATTTTAAATGGGAAGATGGAATCAGCCAATGAGGTTCAGGCTCTTTTGGCTTCTGAAAAGCTTCGCTAAAAATAATATTGTCATTCACTCGCCACATTGATAAAACAGAGTGATAAATTAGAAAGTCAGGCATTAAAAATGGGGAAGGCTTCATTAACAGAATGTGACTTTTGTTTAGAACCATCACACGTTTTCTATCACAAGCATATGACTATAAAGGGAACAGCTGAATCCTATCCAGCCTGCCCATGCCACACAGCATCTTATATATCTCCATCAGGGCCCTCTCCACCGTTCTGAGGAAGGGCCACTGGACCCAACATGTTAACTGTGATTTCTCTCCATACAGGGTGCCAGACCTACTGTGTTTCTCCAACAATTTCTGGTTTTCTTTTTTTATCCCCCCTCGAATTTTTCTGCTCTAAAAGAAAACAACACAAGCTTATCCAGCTTCATTCCATCGCCAAACTGCCCCAATCCCAGGTAACACCCTGGTGAAAACCAAAAACAAAACTGTGGATGCTGTGAATCAAATAGGCTGATTTCTCTTCACGGATGTTGCCAGACCTGTTGAGCTTTTCCAGCAATTTCTGTTTTTGTAACAACCTGGTGAATCTCCTCTCCACCCCCTCCAGTGCAATCACATCCTTCCTATAGTGTGGGGACCAGAACTGCACACAGTGCCCCAGCTGGGACTGAACCAAAGTCCTGTGCAGCTCCAACATAAACTCCTTGTTCTTAATCTATGACAACAAAGTGTGGGGCTGGATGAACACAGCAGGTCAAGCAGCATCAGAGGAGCAGGAAAGCTGACGTTTTGGGCCTAGACCCTTCTTCAGAAAAATCTATGCCATGCCTGACAAAGACAAGTGTCCCCATGCCAAATCAGATACTGCTGGAGAAACTCAGGGGTGTGAAACAACCATGGAGGGGGCTATTTATGCTCCAAAACTGATAAATACTATGGTGAGTCCCGAAGGCTGTAAGGTACCCTGCTAGACAATGAGGTGATGTTCCTGGAGCTTGTGCTAAGCCTGGCTGGAATACTGCAGCAACCCCGAGACCGAGATGATGGCCAGGGAAATCAGTGGTGTGTTGAAATGGTAGGTTACAGGAAGCGCAGGGTCATTTTTATGGACAGAGCGTAGGTGTTTGGCAAAGTGAGCAATGAATACAGTAGACCATATTGAGGGAAGTACAGCTCATGTGCTGCTTCACCTGGAGGTGTGTCTTAGTCCTTGGATAGTGAGAAAAGAGGAGGTAACCAGCCTTTTAATTGGCCCTGCCACCTTCAGGGATCTATGGACAAGAACCCAAGAGTGCTCTGTTCCTCTGAGCTCCTTAGGGTCCTGCCAATCATTGAGTACTCCCTTAGTCGTGTTCCTTCTTCTGAAGTGCGTCCCCTCACAGTTTTCAGTGTGAAATTCCATCCTCCATTGATCTGCCCATCTAACCAATCTGTTTATATCCTCCTGTAACATAACATCTTCCTCCACACTGTCAATCACCTGGCCAACCATTGTGTCATCCACACACTTACTTACTTACCATCCCTCCCACATCCTCATCCACATCATTTACAAATATCACAAACACCGAGGGACCCAGCACCGATTCCTGTGGTACACCACTCTACATCGGGCTCCAGTCACACAAACAGCTTTCTATCACCACCCTCTGTCTCCTGTCACCCTCTGTCTCCTGTCACCCTGTGTCTCCTGTCACCCTCTGTCTCCTGTCACCCTCTGTCTCCTGTCACCCTCTGTCTCCTGTCACCAGGCTAATTTTGAATCTAGCTTGCTACGTTACCCTGGATCGCATGAGTTTTTACGTTCTTTATCAGTTTCCCATGTGGGACCTTGTTCAACACGTTGCAGAAATTTATACAAATTACAACAAGTGCACTACCCTCATCTGCATACATTGTCTTCTCGAAAACTTCGGTCAAATTTAGTCGGCCTGGCCCCCATCTGACAAGCCATGCTGACTATCCCAGATCAAACCTTGCCTTCCTGGCAGGAGATTAATTCTCTTTTTGAATTTTCTCCTATAATTTCCTTACCACTTTGAAATTTGATTGTGATTGCTTGAAAGTGTTAAAAATTTCGCATTAGTGATTGTTTGTTGAATGTGCCTTGTAAGTATCTCTTTTTTCTGTTTTCTGTTTGTAGATGCTTCAGCATTCCATTAATACTCATTAATATTTAATATGCTCAGATGCAAAGTGAACAAACTGAGCGGTGTTGTTTGGTCTAACCTCCCCGTACCCTTCACAGACATGCATGTGAGCTACACAGAGGTATTGATTCCAATGTATTACAATGTCTTCCACATGTCAATACTTCCTGGTAATATTCACTGGAATCTTCCTGCAATCTTCTCATAAAACTCTTTCACCCTTCATTTTAGGGTTGGTGCCTTCATCAAAGTGATAGACGAGAATAGGAAATTTTCCTGCTCTGAGCATTGGCTTTGCCTACACTCAGTCGTGTTTGAGAGTCTGTATCCCCATTCGATAAAGAGAAAGAAAGACTCATTGTGTCTTCTATGAGCAGCAAGTGCCCAGTGGAAAATTACAGTCAATTAAATACTTTCAGCATGCAGCCATTGCTGTAACATGGGAAACTGCCACTTTCTACATACAAGATCCCCCATGCAGTAATGTGATAAAGTCCAGATCATCTGTTGTGACATTAACTGAGGGATAAATGTTGGTCAGGACACCTGGGATAGATCCCCTGCTCTTCTTTGAAACAGTGCTGTGGGATCTTACATATCCACTTAAGGGCTGGGTCAAGCCATGGTGTTTTACATTTCATCTGAAAGACGAGCTCTCTGAGAGTGCAGCACTGCCACAGTACTGCCCCGGCACGTCAGGCTGAGTTCTGACCCTGAGCCAGAAAGATTCTGACTCAGATGTGAATGCGACCAACTTATATATGGCCAACATGTTTGTCATTGTGAAAGGAAGATTGGAAACCTTGTACAAAACATCTGTCTGATAAAATAGGAACTGACAAACTCCAGAATGTAATCTGAGGAGCAATGAGTTCATTGATTAATATTTCATATCTTTTTTCTGCAATACCTGAATGGAGGTTGGCTCAGTTAACTGGGGTAGCTGGCTTGCAATGCAGGGTGACACTGACAGTGTGAGTTATATTTTTGCACTGGCTGAGGCTTCCCAACTCAACCTCTCCCCTTGTCTAAGGTGTGGTGGCCCTCAGGTTAATACCAACATCAGTTGTCTCGCCCCAGTGAGAGAGCAGGAGCGTGGTGATTCCACCTTGTACTGAGAAAGTATTGAAGCATTAATATCAGAGGCGATTATACTTCTGCATTGGTTTAGGCAGGATTTTCCACATAATTTATGTTGCATCACAGACTAACTCAGGTGAAAAGTGGCAGAAATTGTTTCAGGAGAAACGTAGTGCCCTTCCTGTTTCTGCATTTATCCTTGGAGGTGATTGGGCAGAAATCGGCCATGTGATATGTTCCTCCGACCTCTTCAATAGTCAATACAAATATTTGAAGGTGATTTAGGGTTGGAGCCTCCAGCAGTATTTATAAGGCCCATTGATTTGGTTACATGGCCTGAAGAAACTGATAGCAGTACACAATGTAGACCTGAATTTTGTACCAATTGAAAGCTGATTTTAAATTCCATTATCACACCTGTCGCTTTCCCCGAGGAACTGAATAAAACTTTATCTACATGAATCTATTCCATTTTTTCTTTCAAGGTGACTGTGTGACATCTCCAATGACACAACTATCAGTCTCAAGATCAGCTGCTCCTCATGCAAAATACATTGAGCTGCCAGTTAAAATTCAGAATTCCTTCAGTCACGATCTGCATCCCATTTACACTGTAGAAATAAGCCATTTCGTCTCCATCCGTCTCTGCCCGTGTTTCTGTTCCCCATAAAACTCCTCCCTCCCTACCCCGATCAAAACATCCATCTATTTCATTCTTTACTTTTTCCTTCATGGAACGTGGGCATCACTATCAAAGCTGGTGTTTGTAGCCCATCCCTCATTGCCCTTGAAATGAGTGTTTTTTTAGGGCATTCAGGAAGGCAGTTAAGAGTCAGCCTTGTTACACCGGGCCTGGAGTCACATACAGGCCAAATTGGGTAAGTACAGCAGATTTCCTTCTCTAAAAGGCACGCAAATTTATCAATAAATTCAAATGTATTAATTGAATTCAAATTTCAACATCTGTTAGTTAGATTTAGACACATGACCTCAAAGTATTTGCCAGGGCCTCTCGCCTATTCATCAGTGATTGTGCAAGGAACTAATCTCCCCTTAACCTTCAAGTTGAAGGTAGGTTTTATATTTTCACCTCTTTAATACATATAACTCCGTAGAAACAAGTTTTATCTTCCTGTCTTCTCTCATGGGACATAGGCGTCGCTGTATGGGCCCAGCATTTGTTGCCTGTCACTACCTGCCCTTGAGAAGGTGGTGGTGAGCTGCCTTCTTGAACCGCTGCAGTTCACCTGCTGGAAGTAGAGGGCATCACACAGTAAGCCTAACAGACAGTCTTACATGGAACTTGTAGTAAGCCTAACATCTGTGGTAGGTAAGTTACTTGAGAAGATTCAGAGGGAGAAGATATACATTCATTTACAAAGACAGGGTTTGATTAGGATCAGTCAGCATGGCTTAGTGTGTGGGAGATCATGCCTCACATATTTGTTAGAGTTCTTTGATGAAGTGACCAGGAAGGTTGAGTAGGACAGGGCAGTAGATGTAGTCTATGTGGATTTCAGTAAGGCCTTTGATAAGGTTCCACATGGTAGGCTGCTCTGGAAAGTTAGACCACATGGAATCAAGGGAGAGTTGGCAAATTGGATTCACAATTAGCTTGATGGTAAGAATCAGACGGTAATACTGAAAGGATGCTTGTTGGACTGGAGGCCTTTGACTAGTGGTGTGCCTCAGGGTTCGGTGTTGGGCCCATTGTTGTTTGTTATCTATATCAATGAGTTGGATAAGAATGTACAAGGCATGATGAGTAAGTTTGTGGATGACACTAAAATAGGTGTTTTCATGGACGGTGAGGAAGGTTATCAGAAATTGCAGCAGGATCTTGGTCAACGAGGGAATTGGCTGTGAAATAGTTAATGGAGTTTAATATAAATAAGTGAGAGTGTTGCATGTTGGAAAGTCAAATCCAGGTAACAGTTACACAGTGAATGGTAGGGCCTTGAGGAGTGTAGTGGAACAGAAGGACCTTGGAATTCAGATGCACGGTTCTCTGAAAGTGGAGTCACGGGTAGTCAGGGCAGTGAAAAAGGCTTTTGACACGCTGTATTGTGTTTACTTTTGGTCACCTTGCTATAGGAAGGATGCTATTAAACTGGGAAGACTGCAGGAGAAATTTACAAGCATTTTTCAAGGACTTAAGGGACTGAGTTATAGGGAGAGGTTGGACAAGCTAGGACTTTTTTCTTTAGAGCATAGGAGACTGAGGGGGGATCTTATAGAAGTGTGTAAGATCATGAGAGGCATGGATAGGATGAATGTACTCAGTCTTTTCCCAGGATTTGGGGAGTCGAGGACTAGAGGGCATCAGTTTAAGGTAAGAGGGGAAAGAACACATGGGAACCTGAAGAGCAACTTCTTTACACACAGGGTGGTTTGCATATGGAATCAGATGCCAGCGGAAGTGGATGAGGTAGGTACATTAACACCATTTAAAAAGCATTTGGATGAATACGTGGATAGGGAAGGTTTAGAAGGATATGGGCCAAGTGCAGGAAAGTGGGGTTAACGTGGGTGAACATTTTGGTCAGCTCAGACTAGTTCGGGCCGAAGGGCCTGTCTCCATGCTATAGGACTCTATGACTTTATGACTCAATGGCTCCATATATGAAGAATTATGCCAAAAACCAGTTTAGGATTGTCAAGTGAACTCACAGTGTACCACACTGGTATGTCTTGGACCCTGCAACCAATTCACTCACCATCTTGACTTGGAAATATATTGTCGTTACTTCACTGTCACTGGGTCAAAATCCTGGAATCCCATCTCTAACAGCATTATGATTCTGACTCCAATGCATGGATTGCTACGGTTCAAGAAAGCAGCTCACTACCACCTTCTCAAGGGCAATTAGGGATGGGTGATAAATGTTGGCCCAGCCAATGACACCCATATCCCATGAATGCAGTAATACATAGGGCCCTGTGCATTTCAGTCAGAAAGAGCGCATACACATTCTGCACCTATTTCAATTTGACAAAATAGGAGGCAGCCATTTGCTGGTTTATTTAAATAGACAGTGCCCTGACTAATCACAATTGATCTATTTGGTTGACTTAACTTTAAAGAAAACCTGGCAGTTAACTATCAATCTGCATTAAATAGTGCATTCTCCATGTTAATGCATCAACCAATCACAATGCATTTACCAACCAATCAGCAATCTTATATAAACGTTGGTTTGCTCCTGAATTAATATATTGTGAAGTGTGTACAAGATGAAACACTTTGAGAAAATGTATCTTTTCTTCAGCAATGCTCAGGTTCCAAATTCCCAAAATGACGATCTACATTTGTATATGAAACCTTGAGAATGCAAATATCTTTCCCACATTGACCTCGATCAAAGCACTTTATATGTAAAAATCTCTACGAGGTCACCCTTCAGCCTTCTATTTACCAAAAAGAGTCCTGAGCCAGAGATAATAGGAACTGCAGATACTGGAGAATCTGAGATAACAAGGCGTAGAGCTGGATGAACACAGCAGGCCAAGCAGCATCAGAGGAGCAGGAAAGCTGACCCGAGGCCCGAAATGTCAGCTTTCCTGCTCTTATGATGCTACTTGGCCTGCTGTGTTCATCCAGCTCTACACCTTGTTATCTCAGAGTCCTGAGCCAATCAGTATTTCCTGATTATTGGAATCTCCTTGTTCGAGTTCTCTGTTGTGTGATGAAGGCTCATGAGATATGGTAATTTTTATTATTTATAAACCTGGCCTCGAAAGTGGCCACATACAGCGATAGATTTGATTTATGTTTCTATTTTGTGTATTTTAAGAAGGGCAGGATTTAGTTTCATTTTGTGTTCTGTGAGTGGTGTCGGGGTGTCTTCAGCAGTAATTAACAGTTTCGCCCAAATTTGGAATCGATAAGATGAATCTGTGAAATTTTTGAGTTTTGATTGATGTTTGCAGTTCTATCCTTGCTGGCTTAAATAAACTGGAATGTGAAAACTTGAACAATTGGAGGTGATGTCAATATGATGTTGTGTTCTATTTTTAGGTCCAATGTCTCCAACCAGTGGTTGAGAGTTGTTCAACAGTTTGCAGACCTCCTCGTTGTAAACCTTGAAATATTGAATTATTATGTCACAACACTTCTCAACTTTCAGCTTTTCATTGTACAATTCCTTCATATTTCACAATGTCACCCCACCTTATGCAGATAATCTGTGTGTGTCTTTTCTGCTTCCGTCGTACCCTGTGCAAAGTCTGTACACCATATCCATGAAAAACACTCCCCAGTATTAATGCTGCCTCTGAAAATATATCTGAATGCAAGGCATTATTGCTAAATCTCAGAAAAACAAAGTTCATTTAAGTGTCTCAGGAAGAAATGTTAATTAAAGAATAAGCAAAGTCAAAAGTCAGCAGCTGTTGGAGCTTGTGATTTCAAAGAAACCTGTTGGGCTATAGAACATAGAACATACATAGAACATTAGAGCACAGTACAGGCCCTTCGGCCTTCAATGTTGTGCCGAACTGTCATACCCATCTGAAGCCCATCTAACCTACACTATTCCATGTACGTCCATATGCTTATCCAATGACGACTTAAATGTACCTAAAGTTGGCGAATCTACTACCGTTGCAGGCAAAGCGTTCCATTCCCTTACTACACTCTGAGTAAAGAAACTACCTCTGACATCTGTCCTATATCTTTCACCCCTCAATTTAAAGCTATGCCCCCTCGTGCTCGCCTGTCACCATCCTACGAAAAAGGGTCTCCCTATCCACCCTATCTAACCCTCTGATTATTTTATAAGTTTCAATTAAGTCTCCTCTCAACCTTCTTCTCTCTAATGAAAACAGCCTCAAGTCCCTCAGCCTTTCCTCATAAGACCTTCCCTCCATACCAGGCAACATCCTAGTAAATCTCCTCTGCACCCTTTCCAAAGCTTCCACGTCTTTCTTATAATGCGGTGACCAGAACTGTACACAATACTCCAAGTGCGGCCACACCAGAGTTTTGTACAGCTGCAGCATAACCTCTTGGTTCTGGAACTCGATCCGTCTATTAATAAAAGCTAAAACACTGTATGCCTTCTTAACAGCCCTGTCAACCTGGGTGGCAACTTTCAATGATCTGTGTACATGGACACTGAGATCTCTCTGCTCATCTACACTACTAAGAATCTTACCATTAGCCCTGTACTTTGCCTTCCGGTTACTCCTACCAAAGTGCATCACCTCACACTGGTCTGCATTAAACTCCATTTGCGACCTCTCAGCCCAGCTCCTCAGCTTATCTATGTCTCTCTGCAACCTACAGCATCTTTTGTCACTATCCACAAATCCACCGACCTTAGTGTCGTCTGCAAATTTACTAACCCATCCTTCTACACCCTCATCCAGGTCATTTATAAAAATGACAAACAGCAGTGGACCCAACATCGACCCTTGCGGTACACCACTAGTAACTGGTCTCCAGGATGAACATTTCCCATCAACTATCACCCTCTGTCTTCTTTCAGCAAGCCAATTTCCGATCCAAACTGCTATATCTCCGACAATTCCATTCCTCCGCATTTTGTGCAATAGTCTCTTGTGGGGAACCTTGTCGAATGCCTTGCTGAAATCCATATACACTACATCAACCGGTTTACTCTCATCTATCTGTTTGGTCACCTTCTCAAAGAACTCAATAAGGTTTGCGAGGCATGACCTTCCCTTCACAAAACCGTGCTGACTATCCCTAATCAATTTATTCTTTTCTAGATGATTATAAATCCTATCCCTTATAACCTTTTCCAACGCTTTACCAACAACTGAGGTAAGGCTCACTGGTCTATAATTATCAGGGTTGCCTCTACTCCCCTTCTTGAACAGGGGAACCACATTTGCTATTCTCCAGTCGTCTAGCACTATTCCTGTAGACAATGACGAGTTAAAGATCAATGCCAAAGGCTCGGCAATCTCCTCCCTGGCTTCCTAGAGGATCCGAGGATAAATCCCATCCGGCCCAGGGGACTTATCTATCTTCACCTTCTGAAGGATTTCTAACACCTCTTCCTTGTGAAACTCAATCCCACCTCGTCTAGTAGCCTGTATCTCAGTATTCACCTCGACAACATTGTTGTTTTCTAGAGTGAATACTGTTGAAAAATATTCATTTTGCGCTTCCCCATCTCCTCTGACTCCACACACAACTTCCCACTACTATCCTTGATTGGCCCTAATTTTATTTTCATCATTCTTTTATTCCTTAAATACCGATAGAAAGCCTTAGGGTTTACCCTGATCCTATCCGCCAACAACTTCTCATGTCTCCTCCTGGCTCTTCTGAGCTCTCTCTTTAGGTCTTTCCTGGCTAACTCGTAACCCTCTAGTGCCCTAACTGAGCCTTCACATCTCATCCTAACATAAGCCTTCTTCTTCCTCTTGACCAGAGATTCCACCTCCTTCGTAAACCAAGGCTCCCACCCTCTACAGCTTCCTCCCTGCCTGACAGGTACATACTTATCTAGGACACACAGGAGCTTTTCCTTGAATAGGCTCCACATTTCTAATGTGCCCATCCCCTGCAGTTTCCTTCCCCATCCTATGCTCCCTAAATCTTGCCTAATCTCATCGTAATTGCCTTCCCCCAGCTATAACTCTTGCCCAGTGCTATACATCTATCCCTTTCCATCACTAAAGTAAACATAACAGAATTGTGATCGCTATCACCAAAGTGCTCACCTACTTCCAAATCTAACACCTGGCTGGGCTCATTACCCAGTACCAAATCTAATGTGGCTTCACCCCTTTTTGGCCTGTCTACATACTATGTCAGGAAGCCCTCCTGCACACTCTGGACAAAAACTGACCCATCTATAGTACTCAAACTATAGTGTTCCCAGTCAATATTTGGAAAGTTGAAGTCCCCCATGACAACTACCCTGTCTCTCTCACTCCTGTCGAGAATCATCTTTGCTATCCTTTCCTCTACATATCAGGGACTATTCGGAGGCCGATAGAAAACTCCCAACAGGGTGACCTCTCCTTTCCTGTTTCTAACCTCAGCCCATACTACCTCAGCTGACGAGCCCCCAAACATCCTTTCTGCAACTGTAATACTGTCCTTGATCAACAATGCCACACCTCCCCCCCTTTTACCATCTTCTGTGTTCTTACTGAAACATCTAAATCCCGGAACCTGCAACAACCTTTCCTGTCCCTGCTCTATCCATGTCTCCGAAATGGCCACAACATCGAAGTCCCAGGTACTAACATCGAAGTCCCAGGTACTAACCCATGCTGCAAGTTCACCCACCTTGTTCCGGACGCTCCTGGCATTGAAGTACATACACTTCAAACCAACGTATTGCTTGCCGGTGCCATCTTGCGTCCCTGAAACTTTATTTCGGACCTCCCTACTCTCAACCTTTTCTATAGTCGAACGACAATTTTGGTGCCCATCCCCCTGCTGAATTAGTTTAAACCCACCTGAATAGCCTTAGCAAATTTCCCCCCCAGGATATCATTACCCCTCTGGTTCAGGTGAAGACCATCTTTCTTGTAGAGGTCCCACCTACCCCAGAAAGAGCCCCAATTATCCAAGAATCCAAAACCCTCCCTCCTGCACCATCCCTGTAGCCACGTGTTCAACTCCTCTCTCTCCCTATTCCTCGCCTCACTCGCACGTGGCACGGACAACAAACCAGAGACAACAGCTCTGTTCGTCCTAGCTCTAAGCTTCCATCCTAGCTCCCTGAATTTCTGCCTAAAATCCCCATCTCTCTTCCTACCTATGTCGGTGCCAATGTGGACCACGACTTGGGGCTGCTGCCTCTCTCCCTTAAGGATCCCAGAAACACGATCAGAGACATCACGCACCCTGGCACCTGGGAGGCAACACACCAACCGTGAGTCTCTCTCGTCCCCAAAGATCCTCCTTACTGTCCCCCTAACTATGGAGCCCCCAATGTCTAATGCTCTGCTCCTCTTCCCCCATCCCTTCTGAGCAGAAGGGACAGACTCTGTGTCAGAGACCTGTGCCCCACTGCTTTCCCCTGGTAAGTCATCCCCCCCCAATAGTATCCAAAATGGTACACTTATTGTTGAGGGGAATGGCCACAGGGGATCCCTGCACTGCCTGCCGGTTCCCTTTCTGTCCCCTGACCATAACCCATCTGCCTTTTTCTTGTACCTGAGGAGTGACTACCTCCCTGTAACTCCTCTCAATAACCCCCTCTGCCTCCCGAATGATCCGAAGTTCATCCAGCTCCAGCTCCAGTTCCCTAACCCGGTTTGCGAGGAGCTGGAGTTGGGTGCACTTCCCGCAGATGTAGTCAGCAGGGACACTAGTGGTGACCCTTACCTCCCACATTCTGCAGGAGGAGCATTCAACTGCCCTGACCTCCGTTCCCATTATTCTAAATTCCCAAAGAGACTTAAAAAATAAAGAATAAAAAATAAACCTGTTACTTACCAATCAGGCACACGGAACTTTTTTTTGGTTAGAGGAGGAGGATGGGTGGAAGACACTACCCGAGTAGTGTTTCGGGTAATGCAACCAACACAAATATATTACCTCACTTACTCACCAGTCCCGTGTCCGCTCCTGCTCAGTGCACCTCCGCCTATTCATGAGGTGAGCTTTTTATAGATTCAAAAAAACAGTGACTCACCGGCTTCCCAACAGGGTCCTGCTCCAAGCTCCTGCTCGCACCGCTGCTCAGCCAGAAATGGAAGGCACCGATACTCGAGGTAAGCTTTTTATAGATTCAAAAAAACAGTGACTCACCGGCTTCCTGACAGGCTCCTGCTCCAAGCTCCCATTCGTGCTGCTGCTCAACCAGAAATGGCTATAACCTGGTGTCATGTGATTTCTGACTTTGTCCACCCCAGTCCAATACCAGCACCTCCACATCAAAGAATTAGCATTGAGTAGAAAGCAGAAATCTGCAGAAAGAAATCCCAAGTGCAGCCCTATCTTCTCACCGAGGAACTTTAAAGTGAAAACAAAGTGCCCATCATAATGGCTTGAGTATCTGTTAGGTTATTGTTGAGACTTAAAGGGCTGAATGTTTATTTCTGATAATTGTCAGAAGATTATGACACATAATTCTTGTTAGTATAAAATAGTTCCTGTTTGTTTTTTCGGTGTAATAAATATTGATGTTCTTTAATTAAAAATACATTGATAGCCACTCGTAAATATATTTAATGACTGACCACAAAATTGTTTCATTCTTCGCCCATGATAGGAGACTGAAGTCTCTGATCTGTTCTTTTGAGGAGCCCAGAATTGGTTTGATGGAATGCACTTGAGTGTGTCAGCCAAAGCCCAGTGACTCCAGTTTACAACTATATAACATCACACCGTCTGTGATATTGTGGTTAGCTATTTTTAAATTTTACATTGAACTTGAGCATTCATCATGCATTCTCTCAGTTAATGAACTCAGTTATGTGTTTATATTGTCATATTGTGCTGCTTCAGTGCAGTGTCAGGTTCGGAAGAATAAAAGCAGTAGGTGTTATGTTTGAAATGGCTATCCTGTCAGCAGTGCTACATATTAGAATATGTAATTCTTAGAATTCATTATTAATGACCTGCATGGGATTCCAAAAACTGTCAAAAAACGCATCTCCCTTCTGTACTCATTATTTTTGACATATTTCAGAAATCTTCCAATGTGGTCTCATTATAGATTGACTTACAGGTGATCCATGCCCATCTCAAACATTTAGAACAAAGATTCCAAACATAGCCCTTAACAAATCCACTTCCCTGTCACCACAAAAACACTTTTGGGAGTGTTTCATGATTCACTCTGAATGCCAATTGCAAAAAAAAAGTTTGCTTTAATATTAAAGGTTATTGAAATTATTAAAATTACTTTAAACCATGTGTCAGTCTGGAGTGAGCTCTGCAAGGAGGCTGAACTCGCTGAGTAATATAGTCCGAAGTCCAGTTGGTAAAATAGCAATGTGTAAGTATTCACAACGGGTTCTTTCTGAAGCTCAGTTTCAGGAGTGGTTTCAATCTGGATAATCTGTAGAAGTGCGAAGTGACACTGATTGTTAATTTGCTGGGAAACGAGGAGTTTTTGCTTTATGTCTTGTCCAAATTTGTGCAAAAAACACAGCATATAGTTCGCGTTTTGTTTTCCAGTAACTAAATCGCATTCACTGCACTAATAGATCTTTGCCCACACAGATCATGTGGGTTTTTATGTTGGAACTTGCTCCCATTTGTAAGCTATTTTGGTGCTGTGGCCTCTACAAGGAAACTGAAAAGCAATGTAAATCACTAAATTGAAATTCCTGTTCAGAGAGCCAGCATAGAAACACGACGGGTCGAATAGCCTTCTTTAGCACTTTCCCTGATCCTCTGTGTATCTAATTTGATTGGAAATTGTAGTGATTGGAACCAAGTGGATCTTGTTGACTGAGATCCTTGATTGGGATTACTAACTTGGGCTACTCAGGCAGCCCCGGCTGACCAATATAAACAGGGGATTTAGAATCTCTGCAGTCCAGGGGACTGGCTCTGGGCTGGCTAGCCACAGCCATGCCAGGATGACTTGCTGAGAGGATACTGGCCTCTGTGCAGTTATTTCAGGAACCATCATTAAAATATGTAAGATAATTTTTCTATCAAGGTTGGAATTAAAGTGTTTGAGAAGTGAGTTTTGAGAAGATTTGTAGCTCAGGTTGAAGTTCTGGATGTGAGTTTGTTCGCTGAGCTGGAAGGTTCATTTTCAGACGTTTCGTCACCTTTATTTTTATTTGAAAAAATATACTTTATTCATAGAATGCACAAAAAATAAAACATTTATATACGTACCCAGTCATGCAAGCCACTCCGGGTTACCCAGGGGGTACGTACACCAACTAAAGGAAAAAACAAAATAAAGAAGAAAAAACAAAGCAAAGAAAATACCCCAGCAGTTGTCACCCGGCACAGTCCCAGTTGGCCCCCTGACCAGTTGGGGAAGGTGCCAGCTGGGCCCAGTTACCAGATGGGGCCCTTGTTTCTATTTTGGACGAGGGGTGGCATACGGTGGTCTTTCCCCACCGCGCCTTGGCGGCGGCTGCCCCAAGCTTCAGCGCGTCCCTCAGCACGTAGTCCTGGGCCTTGGAGTGCGCCAGTCTGCAACATTCGGTCGGGGTCAGTTCTTTCAGCTGGCAGACCAGCAAGTTGCGGGCAGACCAAAGAGCGTCTATCACCGCATTGATGGTCCTCCAGGCGCAGTTGATGTTGGTCTCGGTGTGCATCCGGGAAACAGCCCGTAGAGCACGGAGTCCCGTGTCACGGAGCTGCTCAGGACAAACATTGACAAATACCATTGCATCCCCCTCCAGACCTCCTGCGCAAAGGCACACTCCAGAAGGAGTCGATCGACAGTCTCGTCGCCCCCGTAGCCGCCTCGAGGGCAGCGTGTGGTGGCGCAGAGATCCCGGGCATGCATAAAGGATCTCACTGGCAGAGCCCCTCTCACCGCCAGCCAAGCAATGTCCTTGTGCTTGTTTGAAAGTTCTGGCGATGAGGCATTCTGCCAAACGACTTTGGCAGTCTGCGTGGGGAACCACACGACGGGATCCACCCTCTCCTTTTCCCGAAGGGTCTCGAGGATACTACGTGCTGACCACTGCCTGACGGCCTTGTGGTCAAAGGTGTTTCCTTTCAAAAATTTCTCCACGAAGGACAGGTGGTACGGAACGGTCCAACTACTCGGAGCGTTCCACGGCAACGAGGCCAGGCCCATCCTTCGCAACACCGGGGACAGGTAGAACCTCAGTAAGTAGTGACACTTGGTGTTTGCGTACTGAGGATCTACGCACAGCTTGATGCAGCCACTCACAAAGGTAGCCGTCAGGGCGAGGGTGGCGTTCGGTACGCCCTTTCCCCCATTTCCCAGGTCTTTGTACATGGTGTCCCTGCGGACTCGGTCCATCCTCGACCCCCAAATGAAGTGGAAGATGGCCCGGGTGACTGCAGCGGCGCAGGTCCAGGGAATATACCAGGCCTGCGCCACATACAACAGTACCGAAAGCCCCTCGCACCTGACAACCAGGTTCTTACCCGCGATGGAGAGGGACCGGAGTGTCCACCTGCCCAGCTTCTGCTTCAGTTTGGTGATACGCTCCTCCCAAGTCTTAGTGCACGCTCCAGCTCCACCGAACCAAACACCCAGCACCTTCAGGTAGTCTGTCCTGACGGTGAAGGGGATGAAGGAGCGGTCGTCCCAGTTCCCGAAGAACATGGCCACGCTCTTACCCCCATTGACTTTGGCACTCGAGGCCAGTTCAAACTGGCTGCAGATGTCCAACAGCCTACTCACCGACTGATGATCGGTGCAGAAGATGGCGACATCGTCCATGTACAGGGAGGTCTTGAACTGAAGGCCTCCGCTGCCTGGGATAGCCATGCCCTTCAGGCTCACGTCCTTCCTGATGGATGCGGCGAAGGGCTCTACACAGCAAATGAACAAGGCAGGAGAGAGCAGGCAGCCCTGCCTCACTCCAGATCTGACTGGAAAACTGTCTGATTCCCACCCGTTGATTGAGACTGCGCTAACGAAGTTGGTGTAGAGCAGCCGGATCCATGTGCGAATACCCTCCCTGAACCCCAATTTGGAGAGGACGTCCCTCATGTAAGCATGAGAGACCCTGTCGAAGGCCTTCTCCTGGTCCAGGCTGACGAGGCAGGTGTCCACCGTCCTGTCCTGTACGTAGACAATCGTATCCCTGATGAGCGCGAGGCTCTCATTGATCTTCCTGCCCGGCACAGCACAGGTTTGGTCAGGGCGAATCACCGACTCCAGGACAGACCTGATCCGGTTGGCTATGACCTTGGCCAGGATTTTGTAGTCCACGTTCAATAATGAAATGGGACGCCAATTCTTAATTTCTTCCCTCTCCCCCTTCCTCTTGTAAATGAGGGTGATGATGCCCCTCCTCATGGACTTGCACAATTCCCCTGCCTGAAGTGCACTATCGTACACCTCCAGCAGGTCCTGGCCGACCAGGCCCCACAGAGCGGAATACAGCTCGACCGGTAAGCCGTCGCTCCCGGGAGTCCTATTCCTCTCCAAGGACTTGAGGGCTCTGGTCAGCTCATCCAGGGATATCGGCTGGTCCAGCCACTCCCTCGTGCCGTCGTCTAAGACCTCCGTGATAGACGACAGGAACGACTCGGAGGCCGTGCTGTCCGTGGGCTTTGTGTCGTGCAGTCCGGCATAGAAGGATCTGCTGATCCTCAA
The DNA here is from genome assembly GCF_030684315.1 of Stegostoma tigrinum. Taxonomy (NCBI): domain Eukaryota; kingdom Metazoa; phylum Chordata; class Chondrichthyes; order Orectolobiformes; family Stegostomatidae; genus Stegostoma; species Stegostoma tigrinum. The sequence goes on along the minus strand of NC_081376.1, from coordinate 53,711,957 downwards.
AATGTCGGGCTGAGACGACGTCACCGAGCCGTCGTCCTCCTTCAGCCCGCTAAGCACAGAGCTCTCTTTGTGCACCTTCTGAAAGAAGAAACGCGAGCACGTCTCATCCTGGTCCACGGAGCGGACCCTGGACCGGAAGATTATCCTGGAGGCCTCCGCGGCGAAGAGCGAGGCTTGCTGGCCCCACACCTCGCGGAGGTCCTCCGTGACATCGACCCCCATCGACTGCGGAAGGAGCAGGTTCTGCATCCTTTTCTGGAGTCGCGACAGCTTTCCCCGCCTCTCTCTCGCCTTCCGAACACCCTTGAGGACAAAGAACCTCTTGATGTTCTCCTTCACCGTCTCCCACCAGTCACCCGGAGACTCAAAGAGGGGCTTCATGGTTCTCCAACTGGCGTACTCCCTCTTAAGCTCCTTGACATTCTCTGGGGTCAACAGAGTCATGTTGAGCTTCCACGTCCCCTTGCTGGCCGGCTGGTCGTCCTGTAAGTGACAGTCGGCCAGCAGGAGGCAGTGGTCAGAGAAGAACACCGGTTCGATGCCGGTGGACCTGACCGAGAACGTCCGTGACACAAACAGGAAGTCTATCCTTGAGCGGATAGACCCGTCTGGCCGCGACCAGGGGTACCTCCGCTGCACTCTGTCTGCAGGGGCGCTGAAGATGTCGAGCAGCTTGGCGTCCTTCACCGTGCCCATCAGGAATCTGGACGTGACGTCCAGTTGACTCCCCCCACCCGCTGTCCCCACGCCGGATCTTCCATCTGCATCGATGATGCAGTTGAAGTCTCCGCCTAGGATGACCGGCCTGGACGTAGCCAGCAGGGGTGGAAGCCGCTGCAGGACGGCCAACCGCTCACTCCGTACCGCTGGGGCGTACACGTTGATCAGCCTCAGGGGACCGTTCCTGTAGGTGACATCAGCCACTAGGAGGCGCCCCCCCACCACCTCCTGAACTTGAGAGATGGTGAAGTTGCGCCCCCGCAGCAGAATAGCCAAGCCCGAGGAGCAACAGTCGTTACCCCCCGACCAGTTTGAAGGCCCACAGGTCCAGGCGCCGGACCATTTCCCGTACCTGCCGAGGTGCGGTATCCCGCACTCCTGCAGAAACAGGAGGTCCGTCTTGATGGTGGTCAGGTAGGCCAACGTCGACACACATCGTGCGGTTGACTTGACGCTGTGCACATTAATGCTCGCAACTCGTACGCCCATTGTGGGCAGTGACCGCAGAATCCTCCCCAAGTCCAAGGTCCAGCCCCTCTATCCGTACCTTCATGCCCATTGCCTGGGCTAACTGCTGGACGCTCTCCGGGCTCAGGAAACTGTCCGTGCTGCCTTCCGGGTGGCATCCCCCCATCAGGGGTACGGAGGCAGGAGAGTCCGGCTCTGGGTCAGGTTGGGGGCATGTTGTTTCTTGCTCCCCGCCTGCAGGTTCCAGGGAGCCCTCCAGGGCCCCAGCGGCGTGTGGCTGGGTGTCGGAGGGAACCTCAGGACACCTCCCGTCCCCTGGAAGTGGGGTGCTGCTTTCCTTCTCAGTGGAAGTCTTCAGCTTCTGCTTTGGGCGGGCCTCCTCCGAATCCCTCTCGTTAGAGGAGCTCTTATAGCCCCCCTGTAGCTGCCTCTTCCCACCTGATGGTTGCGGTGCCGGGGCCCGTCGATGCACCTTCCTCCTCGCTTTCCGGACCATCGTCCACTCCCCTGGGTCGCTTGTCGCCGCCTCCATCGACTCCAGGTTGTCGGGGGGGAGCGGAGGCTGCGGGGGTGCTTTGCTGGCCTCGGGCCCATCCTGCCGGGCTGGGCCCTCCTGCACGACCTGGCCCTCCTGCACACTGGGGGGGGGGTCCTTGCAGGAGCCTGGTGCCTTTCTCTCCTCCGGGGGCGCTGGCCCCGCATTGCCCCTGCCGGCGACCTGGGCATAGGTGGTCCCCTGCCGCGGGCATGCCCTATAGAGGTGGCCCGCTTCCCCACAAAGGTTGCAGCTTTTTTCTTGTGGGCAATCCTTTGCAAGGTGTCCCTCCTCCCTGCAGCTCCTGCAGATGGTGGCTTTGCAGTCGGCCGCCATGTGACCTGACCTACCACAGGCATGGCAGACTTTAGGTTGCCCTGCGTAGGTCAGGTAGCCCTTGCTCCCGCCGATCGCGAAGCTGGACGGTGCGTGTATGATGTTCCCATCCGCGCCTGTCCTCAGCGTCACCCTGACCTGCCTCTTCCTTGTCCAGATGCCAAAGGGGTCCATGATGTCAGGTAGGTCCCCTTCCACCTTCACATACCTTCCGAGGAAGGTCAGGACATCAGCTGCTGGCACATGCGGGTTGTACATGTGTACAGTCACCATACGGCTCCTCTGCGCTGGCATCACAAACAGCAGGATGGCAGTCAATACAGAGAGGTGGCCCTCACCTCCTTTCTCCTTGAAAACCTCCAGGAAGCGCTCGCAAAGCTTGGCACTCCGGAAGGTCACATCGTAAAAACCTCCTCCGGGGAAATCCTGCAGGCAGTAAATGTCCGCAGCAGCAAACCCACAACAGTCCAACAGGACCCTCTTCACGAAGAAGGTGCGGTCCACAGGTGCACCTTCATCCACCTTCTTTACAGAAACACGGATGGTGTTCCGGACCCCCTGACCTGGGGCACGAGCACTTGCCGCAGCCATCGTTGCAGGTTGGCTGCTCCCCTGAACCAGCGGTAGGCCGAAGCCAGCATTAAGATCCGCTGGTCGCACGGGTGCACAGCCAACCCGATGTCCTCCTTTCACCTCCAAGATAGCACTCTCGTCCTCTCGGTCCACAAGAGAGTGGGTCTTTATTGTGTTCCAGATGTAAGCTAGTTCACTGAGCTGGAAGGTTTGTTCCCAAACAATCCGTCACCATTCTAGGTAACATCAACAGTGAGCCTCTAGTGAAGCGCTGGTGTTATGTCCTGCTTTCTATTTATGTGTTCAGGTTTCCTTGGGTTGGTGATGTCATTTCCTGTTCTTTTTGTGACAAACACTACATTGGACAAACTGGCAGAAAGCTAGCCACCAGGATACATGAACATCAACTAGCCACAAAACGACATGACCCACTATCGCTCGTATCCTTACATACAGATAAGGAAGGACACCACTTTGATTGGGACAACACCTCCATCCTAGGACAAGCCAAACACAGACATGCACGGGAATTCCCAGAAGCATGGCATTCCAACTGGAACTCCATCAACAAACACATTGATTTGGAGCCAATCTACCATCCCCTGAGAAAAAGAACAGGAAATGACATCACCAACACAGGAAATGACACCACCAACCCAAGGAAACCTAAACACTTCAATCGAAAGCGGGACATTACACCAGCGCTTCACCGGAGGCTCACTGATGATGTTACCGAGAATGGTGACGAAACTTCTGAAAATGGCCCTTTCGGCTCAGCGAGCAAACTCACATCCAGCGTTTGAGAAGATTTGTAGCTTGGGTTGTGGATGAGGTTGTAGACTTGCTCCCTGCATGGTGTGTTTGATTGCAGATGTTTCATCTCCCTGCTAGGTAACACCGGGCGTGCACCCCCGGTGATGTGTCGGTGTTCTGTCCCATTTGTTATTTATATGCCTTGGTTTGCTAGGCTGGTTGGCATCACATCCGGTTCTGTTCTTCAGTGATTTGTATATTGGGTCCAGTTTGATGTGTTGCTGATGAAGTTCTGGCTAGAATACCAGGCACCCAGGAATTCCCTGGCATGTCTCTGCTTGGTATGTGCTATTATGGATGTGTTGTCCCAGTTGAATTCGTGTCCTTCTTTTTCTGTGTGTATTGAGACCAGTGGGAACTGGTCGTGTCTTTTTGTGGCTAGTTGGTGTTCGTGTATCTTTATTGTCTGTTTGTTCCCAGCTTGGCCTATGTAATGTTTCTCACAGTTCCTGCATTGTATTTTATATATTATGTTAGTTTTATTGGTTGTGGGTATGAGATCCTTTATTTTCGTCAGTAGCTGTTGCAAGGTGGTTTTTGGTTTATGGGCTGGTCTGATTAGTCACGTCATCTCCCTGTCTCTATACGGTAGGGTGACTGGTATGTTTCTGTGTTGTGTTGTCCTGTTGTGGTCTGTCATGGACGTAACGGTAGATTGTATTTTTAAAAATTTGGATATCCATTCCTATTAAAAACTCAGTACAAGTGCTCCTGTTCTGCTCTGCGCAATTCCAGGTTGCTGCGGTGTTGTGGCTCGTTTGACACATGTCCTGATGCAGCTCCATTTCTGGGTGTTGGGGTGGTTGCTGCAATAAGTATCTGGCCTGTATTAGTGGCCTTTCTGTATACACTAGTGTGGAGTTCCCTGTTGTTCTTACCCTTCCTAGACATAATGGTGAAATGTATTTGGTGGTTGTTTTCTTTTGTGAATTTTATTTTGGTGAGGATGTTATTTGTGTCAATGGGTTTCTTCTAGTCTTGTGCATTTGATAATCACGGTGTCATCTACATAGCGGACCCAGAGTTTGGGTTGGCTAGTGGGGAGTGCTATCCATTCTAATCTTTGCATTACCGCTTCTGCTGTCAGCCCTGATATTGGGGATCCCAGTGGCGTTCCATTGATTTGTTTGAAGGTGAATTAGGTAATGAGACACCGATCCAGCAGTTTCAGGGTGCTGTCCTTAATACTGTTGGTGTCATGGGGTGCCTGCCTTCCCGATTCATCCAGCAGTGTTGCAATTGTCACTTTAGCCAGGTCGATGTTTATGGATGTAAATAGTGCTGGTATTTCAAAGGATATCGTTATCTCGTCCCATTTTATTCTGGTGTCCATGATGATGTTGAGGAATTCTTGGGAGGAGTGGATAGTGTGGGTAATGTTGGTTACTAACTATTTCAGTTTCTGTTGTAGTTCTTTGGCAAGTCTATATGTTGGCATATCTGGTAGTGGAACAATGGGTCTGAGAGGGCCCCCTGGCTTGTGTACCTTGGGGACTGCATAGAAGCGGGGTGTGTTGGATCCCTCTGGCTTTATTTTTTGGTAGCCTGTCTTGCTGATATCTCCTGAGTTGTGTAATTTCTTCAGGGCTGTTTTGATCCAGTTCTCTAACTGTGGTGTTAGTTCTATCACCGTCTGTTGGTAGGTGTTGGTATCTAGTAGTGCATTAGCTTTCTCAATGTATTGGGCACCATTAAGGATTACTGTCATGCCTCCTTTGTCTGCTGGTAAGATTACAATGTTTCTGTCTTTCGTGAGTTTGTCTTCTCTTCTGTATTGGATGTGTACCATTTACCTTTTCCTCTCAGTGTTTGGACTAACATCTGTCTGAAGGCCTGTTGTATTTCCTCCATGAGTCTGTTGTTCTTTAGTGTTGATTCCAATGCAGCCAGGAAGTCTGTTTGTTTTTTTTTGGTGTCGCTGTAGTTGTAATTCAGTCCCCATACCAGGACTGCCTTCTGAGTCTGTAAGTGTTTGTCTGAGGTGTTCTTGATCCGTGTTTCTGTGTCATTGCTGTGGGTGAGTTTGGATAGCGTTTCTTGTAGGGCAAGTCTTTTTTATTCTAGTTTTGTGCTGTTGTATGGTGATGGCTTGTTCCAGTGTGGTTGTCCATTCCTGGTTGCTTGCGTTGGAGTATAAAGTCTCACAATTCTTGCATGGTGTTTTATATATTACATTAGTTTTATTGGTTGTGGGTATGGATGCTGGGACCTGCATGAGGCATGACTTTAAAACTCATGTTTAACAGGTTCAGGGACAGCTTCGTCCCTGGTGTTATTAGAGTTCTGAATGGACCTCTCAGATTTCAAATCTAACATTGATCTTGCTTTTTGTATACCTTCTTTCTAGCCATGGCTTGTACTTCTTGCTCTGTTCAATCACCCTATGATCTGTATATCTTTGTATGATATGGTCTGCCTGTGCTGTGTGCAAAACAAAACTTATCACTGTACTTTGGTACATGTGACAATAATGATTCAAATTCAATCAGTTGTAATGAGATCAGCCTGCTGGGCATTGTAGAGTAGGAGTTCCCTGATCAGGGCTGTTAAACCAGTCCAATCAGGGAGCCCTGGCTGACATAAACGGATATAAATGGCAGGGATATTGGGATCCTGAATTCTTGACTCAGTGAGAAGCATTGTTATTGTCAAAGACCTGCACACCTGTAAATAAAGAGTGATTGGTGATGGGTAGTCCCTCTCCAAAGAGTTACTTCACTGTCCTCAGCTACATATGACTCCAATCCCACAGCAATGTGATTGACTCCCATCTGGGAACAGTTCAGTTCAAGGACAGCTGGGGATGGGCAACAAATCCCGGCCCTGCCTGGATCCTGTCGAAGAATGGAAGAAATACGTGCAATGGAATCAGTCCGCAGTTTGTCTTTTTTTAAACTCCGTTTAGAAGTTGATTTTAATTTGGAGGGTTGGGGTTGATCTTAAATAGATTCCATGTTGCATTTAATGTTACAGCCTCCCCAAGATTCCGAGTCTTGAGGAACTCTTGGGAGTTACCCAACACCTGATATTGAATCATAATTTTCTATTAAAGAGAGCAGGATAATGTGGCTGATAATTAAAACTGACTTGTGCGGGTGATCACAGAATTCTGGCAGCCTTACATACTTTGATATCACCGTTTCCCATTATTCACTGCTGCCAGCAAACCGCTGGTATTTTGGTCTATGAATACCACCTAAACAGTTGTACACTGTGACTATTATGAGCCATCTGTCTCCTCTCCTGCTTTTATGAATCCCATACGTATTAGTCGGTGTTTATCTCAGCAACGAAACAAGTGAAAATTGATTCTTCGCTAGTAAATTCTGACAGGGAAAAATTTGGAAAGAAAGGCCAATTCAAAAACAAAACACCAACGAGGCAAAAATCTAAAACTGTTAGAAATGTGTGCATTACACATGATTAATAGTTAGTTGAAGTGTTTGTTGAGGGATATATTTCACAGCAATGGTGCTTCTCAAACTCCAGATGTTCTATTAACACAAAAAGATGGCCCTGGATCTGACGATGACATAGTCAATGCTGTCAAGGTCTGCTTTGCTGTCTAACAGGGAAGCTGTCCTGGAGAACTTGCTGGTGACAACTGGTTATGACAACCGGCAATTATGCAATGATTACATTCTGTGGAATTGTTTTGTGAGAATCATTTTCTATGGCTGAGCCAGGCAGAAAAGAATTAGATCATAGAAACGTGGTATAATCCACCATAACTCCATCAGCAAGATCTTGTTCAAGAATTAACCTTGCACACAGCTTCACTTGTGCAACCGTTTCATAGATTGCAACTTTATTAACTTATGCACTGCAACTTTGTTTGTTATACATCAGCTGGAAACCATGTATCCTTTCAATAATCTAATTATATTCAGGAGATCATCACTGACAACTGCGCCCTTCATAAAAGCCATTTGGTTTCATTGGTTTATCCTCTAATAGCCTAAAGGATCCCTCAGTAACACTTCTCAAACCTGTGCCGTCTATAATGTACAACGACAAGAAGTAAAACCTCATCATGGTCATTTTGGTCACCGCATTACAGGAAAGATGTAGAAGCTTTAGGGAGGGTGCAGAGGAGACTTTCCCGGATGCTGCCTGGATTGGAGAGAAAGTCTTATAGAACATGCAACATTACAGCACAGTACAGGCCCTTCGGCCCTCGATGTTGTGCTGACCTGTCATACCGATCTGAAGCCCATCTAACCTACACTATTCCATGTACGTCCATATGCTTATCCAATGACGACTTAAATGTACCTAAAGTTGGTGAATCTACTACCGTTGCAGGCAAAGCGTTCCATTCCCTTACTACTCTCTGAGTAAAGAAACTACCTCTGACATCTGTCCTATATCTTTCACCCCTCAATTTAAAGCTATGCCCCCTCGTGCTCGCCTGTCACCATCCTAGGAAAAAGGCTCTCCCTATCCACCCTATCTAACCCTCTGATTATTTTATATGTTTCAATTAAGTCACCTCTCAACCTTCTTCTCTCTAATGAAAACAGCCTCAAGTCCCTCAGCCTTTCCTCGTAAGACCTTCCCTCCATACCAGACAACATCCTAGTAAATCTCCTCTGCACCCTTTCCAAAGCTTCCACATCCTTCTTATAATGGGGTGACCAGAACTGTACACAATACTCCAAGTGCGGCCGCACCAGAGTTTTGCACAGCTTCACCATAACCTCTTGGTTCCGGAACTCGATCCCTCTATTAATAAAAGCTAAAACACTGTATGCCTTCTTAACAGCCCTGTCAACCTGGGTGGCAACTTTCAAGGATCTGTGTACATGGATACCGAGATCTCTCTGCTCATCTACACTACTAAGAATCTTACCATTAGCCCGGTACTTTGCCTTCTGGTTACTCCTACCAAAGTGCATCACCTCACACTTGCCTGCATTAAACACCATTTGCGACCTCTCAGCCCAGCTCTGCAGCTTATCTATGCCTCTCTGCAACCTACAGCATCCTTCATCACTATCCACAACTCCACCTTAGTGTCGTCTGCACATTTACTAACCCATCCTTCTACGCCCTCATGCATGTCATTTATAAAAATGACAAACAGCAGTGGACCCAACACCGACCCTTGTGGTACACCACTAGTAACTGGTCTCCAGGATGAATATTTCCCATCAACTACCACCCTCTGTCTTCTTTCAGCAAGCCAATTTCCGATCCAAACTGCTATATCTCCCACAATTCCATTCCTCCGCATTTTGTACAATAGCCTACTGTGGGGGAACCTTATCGAACGCCTTGCTGAAATCCATATACACCACATCAACTGGTTTACTCTCATCTACCTGTTTGGTCACCTTCTCAAAGAACTCAATAAGGTTTGTGAGGCACGACCTTCCCTTCACAAAACCATGCTGACTATCCCTAATCAATTTATTCTTTTCTAGATGGTTGTAATTCCTATCCCTTGTAACCTTTTCCAACACTTTACCAACAACTGAGGTAAGGCTCACTGGTCTATAATTATCAGGGTTGTCTCTACTCCCCTTCTTGAACAGGGGAACCACATTTGCTATCTTCCAGTCATCTGGCACTATTCCAGTAGACAATGACGAGTTACAGATCAATGCCAAAGGCTCGGCAATCTCCTCCCTGGCTTCCCAGAGGATCCGAGGATAAATCCCATCCGGCCCAGGGGACTTATCTATCTTCACCTTCTGAAGGATTTCTAATACCTCTTCCTTGTGAACCTCAATCCCACCTAGTCTAGTAGCCTGTATCTCAGTATTCACCTCGACAACATTGTTGTTTTCTAGAGTGAATACTGTCGAAAAATATTGATTCAGCGCTTCCCCTATCTCATCTGACTCCACACACAACTTCCCACTACTATCCTTGATTGGCCCTAATCTTATTTTCGTCATTCTTTTATTCCTTAAATACCTATAGAAAGCCTTAGGGTTTACCCTGATCCTATCCGCCAACAACTTCTCATGTCGCCTCCTGGCTCTTCTGAGCTTTCTCTTTAGGTCTTTCCTGGCTACCTCGTAGCCCTCAAGTGCCCTAACTGAGCCTTCACATCTCATCCTAACATAAGCCTTCTTCTTCCTCTTGATCAGAGATTCCACCTCCTTCGTAAACCAAGGCTCCCGCACTCTACAGCTTCCTCCCTGCCTGACAGGTACATACTTATCTAGGACACACAGGAGCTTTTCCTTGAATAGGCTCCACATTTCTAATGTGCCCATCCCCTGCAGTTTCCTTCCCTATCCAGCTCCCTAAATCTTGCCTAATCTCATCGTAATTGCCTTTCCCCTAGCTATAACTCTTGCCCAGTGCTATACATCTATCCCTTTCCATCACTAAAGTAAACATAACAGAATTGTGATCGCTATCACCAAAGTGCTCACCTACTTCCAAATCTAACACCTGGCTGGGCTCATTACCCAGTACCAAATCTAATGTGGCTTCGCCCCTTGTTGGCCTATCTACGTACTGTGTCAGGAAGCCCTCCTGCAAACACTGGACAAAAACTGACCCATCTATAGAACTCGAACTATAGTGTTCCCTGTCACTATCTGGAAAGTTGAAGTCCCCCATGACAAGTACCCTGTCTCTCTCACTCCTATTGAGAATCATCTTTGCTATCCTTTCCTCTACATCTCTGGAGCTATTCAGAGGCCTATAGAAAACTCCCAACAGGGTGACCTCTCCTTTCCCGTTTCTAACCTCAGCCCATACTACCTCAGTTGACGAGTCCCCAAACATCCTTTCTGCAACTGTAGTACTGTCCTTGACCAACAATGCCACACCTCCGCCCCTTTTACCATCTTCTGTGTTCTTACTGAAACATCTAAATCCCGGAACCTGCAACAACCTTTCCTGTCCCTGCTCTATCCATGTCTCCGAAATGACCACAACATCGAAGTCCCAGGTACTAATCCATGCTGCAAATTCACTCACCTTATTCCGGATGCTCCTGGCATTGAAGTACATACACTTCAAACCAACGTATTGCTTGCCGGTGCCATCTTGCTTCCCTGAAACTTTATTTGGGACCTCCCTGCTCTCAACCTTTCCTCTAGTTGATCTACAAATTTGGTTCCCATCCCCCTGCTGAATTAGTTTAAACCCACCCGAATAGCCTTAGCGAATTTCCCCCCCAGGATATTAGGAAAGGCTGAGGGAGCTAGGGCATTTTTCATTGGAGCGAAGAAGGATGAGAGGTGACTTGATAGAGATTTACAAGATGATGAGAGACTTTGATAGAGTGGGTAGTCAAACTTTTTCCCAGGGCGGGAATGACTATTACAAGGGAGCATAATTTTAAGGTGAATGGAAGAAGGTATAGGGGAGATGTCAGAGGTAGGTTCTTCACACAGAGAGTGGTGGGGCGTGTGGAATGTGCTGCCGGCAGTGGTAGTGGAGTCAGATACTTTAGAGACTTTTAAGTGACTCTTGGATAGGCACATGGAGGATAGTAAAATGCGGGTTAGCTTGATCTTAGTAGGATAATAGGTCAGCACAACTTTGTGAGCCGAAGGGCCTGTACTGTTCTATGTTCCCTCGACGTTATCCTGCAATTCTCCTCACCTGCTCCTTTATTGTCACTTGGAGTCGATCCTGGCAGATATAGTATAAAGCATTGTGGTACCCACCTTCAATACTAGATACATTGCGGTAATTCCTAAACTCTCCTCCAACAGCACTTTCCAATCTCACAATCTCTCCCATCTGGAAAGGCAAGGGCAACAGTTACATGAGGACACCACCCCCTGCAAGTTCCCCTCCAAGCCACTCCTCGTCCTGATTTGGAAATATATGGCCGTTCCTTCGGAGTTGCTGAGTCAAAATCTTGGAATTCCCTCCCTAAGGGCGTTGTGAAGTTAGGGATGGGTAATAAATAGGATCCAGCCAACGATGCCCACATCCCGTGAACAAATAACAAAAATAACGCAAACTGCAGCAGTTTAATAAGTAGGCTCACTGTTATTGTATAGATCTGATGGGCTGAAGAGCTCCTTCCATCCTGTATGATTCTGTTGTGCTATCACATTAACAGAAATGTTAGATGGGTAATAAATACCAGCAATGTCAAAGTCAGGAGAAAAACTTTTTCGGAAGCCAAGACTCCGATCTTTTATGTGCAACTTTTATTTGTCTCTTTTGTGCAAACCTGCGGCATTAGAAATTGCACCACTTCTATCTGAATCCATAAGTTGGCCGAGATTGCAGAGTGTATTGAGGTTTTGACTTGATTGAAATAACTACAGAGCTCAGCTGAGAGCTGATGACTGTAATTTTCTACAGGCAGCACATTGATATTCATATTCCCGGTGTAACTATGTCTTTGTGCAGAGAGTGAGTGTGGTACTGGCACTGGGAAAATTGGGAATCATTAGTGTTTAAAGAGGTATGGACACTTCCAGGGAGATGACTGAATAGTGGGGTCAAAAATTCATGTTGTCTTCTGAAAGGCATTTCAATTGTTTTGCAGTTTCTGCTGAGGGTGATATGAGAAGTGGTAAGAATGAAGGAAACACGACATGAGCAAATGGCAAGGATCTCCAACGCTGGATTGGTAGCAAAAATGGACAGTTTGGGTGAAGTGTGATACCATGGGATAGTTTGAGCAGTATGACGAGTTCACCCTTTGGGTACCATCTGGATAAACCAAAGTTAGATCCTGGAAAGAACTGAAGAAATCCCCAAGTGTACTGCACATGGGTGATATTCTCTGAGCCAGATTAGCTCTGGGAGAGTGTATGACCCTCTTCACTTGAAGTTTCAGTTTCCCATCTTTAGAATAATTGCAGATGACAAACTGAAGTTGAGGGGACAGATCAATCCACAGTCCAATCTTCCCTTTCAGGGAAATGTAAAATGTCCCTCTGTACCAGACCAAAATTTAGTCCTCGATCCATTATCGTTGCAACTCGTTGACGGATTGGTTCACCCATTGCAGTTAGGGACCATACTGGGTATTAACTGCCCCTGCACCAGCACTTTCAAAATCATTGGCTCCTGATGGAACACTCTAGGAAATCCCAATAGTTTCTCAGGAAAGACACAATGGCCAGGCAAGCTCTGTCTTCACATGCTGATGCAGTCCTGATCCGGAGAGAGTGCACACCTAGTAATTGCCAGATTTACACAGATTGAGGTCAGTTGGTTGCCAAGCTGGCCTTCCCAGTGTGAAACAATATAGAGGTATGTATGTGGATGAAGGCAGACTGACAGGGACTGACTGCAGCTTTAACCATCATTGAGGCATTCCTCTGCAAGGGATTTGAGGATCATCATCATCTTTAGGTGAGTGAAGAGCTGGTCCTCAGTCTTTGGGGAAAATGGGAGAGGATGCCTCAGGTGCTGCTCTACCGCATGCATCAAAATTCATGTTGTCTTCTGAAGGGCATGATGGGTGGGTGGTTTGCTGGCATTTTGAGGAATCAATCACAAGCTCCTCCCCAGTCACCAACACCTGTAACACATCAAAAGGAGTTTCCAATTGATTTTGGAATTGATTTTGGAACATTGGTGATTTGTGAGCTGAGAAAGTGGGATCTTGCAGGGTAACCATCAAAATATAGTCATTCAATGTTTCATTTCCTGGAGTTCTGTTGGGATGCTGGTAGGGTTTGCTTCAGCACAGCCACTGGCTTTTGTCTGACAGTCCTTCCACCAAAAGTGAAAAGTATGATACAGGGCTTTGCAAATAGTAACCCACAAACGCTACTTCAATAGCACTTACCAAATTCACAGCCTTCACAACATCAATAACCTGGCTCTGAATTATCACACCAGAGTTGAAACATTAACTCTGCTTCTCTCCACAGATGCTGCCAGACCTTCGAGCAATCTTTGCATTTGCCTTAAACAAGGAATTGTTTGAGTGGGTAATGAAAGCAAAGTAATGAAGATTAAAATCACTGATCATGATTATTCTTCTTAAACACTGGACCAATCAAATTGATGAAGCTGGTCCGTGGATGAGTTGGTAGAATGCTGCAGTGAGAGTTTCCTGAGTCAATGCCCAGTGAACACCAACCACAGCTGTAGCATTAGACCCTTGAAAAGCCATATTTGCCCCCTTACAGACCTCACCTTGCTGCAGGGTATGAATGTAATAGGAATACACCTAATTAAATGCCATCCTGCCTCTGTAATATCTCAGCAAAGGGCAGTAAATCCCACCATTGCGACTTGTCTTGGTCTCCATATTTTAGCAGGAAGCAGTGGTTGCAGTGGATTACTGGATTAAAGCCAGCGTTGTTCTTTATGCGAATCTGATTTAAGCCTATCTTCTTTGGAAAGAATAAGTGAGGGATCTCATCCAAATGTCAATTTAGAGAGTTTTTTTTTCTCTCTGGTTAGACAAAGAATAAAGAACAAAGAAAATTACAGCACAGAAACAGGCCCTTCGGCCCTCCAAGCCTGTGCCAATCCAGATCCTCTATCTAAACCTGTTGCCTATTTTACAAGGATCTGTATCCTTCTGCTCCCTGCCCGTTTGTGTAACTGTCTAGATACATCCTGAATGATGCTAACGTGTCTGCATCTACCACCTCCGCTGGCAACGTGTTCCAGGCACCCACCACCCTCTGTGTGAAGAACTTGCCACACATAACTCCCTTAAACTTTTCCCCTCTCACCTTGAAATTGTGACCCCTAGTAATTGAGTCCCCCACTCTGGGGGAAAAAGCATTTTGCTATCCACCCTGTCTATACCCCTCATGATTTTGTAGACTTCAATCAGGTCCCCCCTCAACCTTCGTCTTTCTAATGTAAATGATCCTAATCTACTCAACCTCTCTTCATAGCTAGCGCCCTCCATACCAGGCAACATCCTGCTGAACCTCCATTGCACCATCTCCAAAACATCCACATCCTTTTGGTAATGTGATGACCAGAACTGTACGCAGTACTCCAAATGTGGCCGAACCAAAGTCCTATACAACAGTAACATGACCTGCCAACTCATGACACAATCATGAACATAACAGCACAGTCCCAGGAAAAGGGGTGATTCAGTTAGGACAGAGATGAAGGGAAATCTCTTGCTTCAAAGGCTTGTGAAGTTTGGAATGCTGTTTTCCAGAGATTAGTGAATACTCTTCACTTGATACACTGAAGGCAATGACTAATGGAATTTCACTCCCATTGAAGGGAAACTAGGAGGAGCCAAGAAGGTGGAATTGCAGCTCAGGACCACTCAAAGTCCTACTGGACAGTGAAGCGACTCTATGGGTTGGGTGATCTACTTCTGTTCCTATTCCTTGTGTAATACCTCACAAGCACTATCACAGGACAACAGTTTAAATTACATATCCACAATAAGCTTCCTGACCTACAAATGGCACAGTTCTTGTGTGATGTTCTGGAGCAAGAGATTAAATATATTCCTATTTATGAAAATTTATGTTCATTCAACGGATCTGTCACCTAGCTGGTTCGATTTTATGTAAATTTACTCATTACATTTCTAACTTATTAATGATAATTTGATAATAGTGAAAAAAGAAGAATAATACAGAACAGATAAATTATTTTCACTCATCATTTTTGCTCTCCTCAGTCTCCTATTCCAAGGTCAAAAATGTGGTAATAACACTTAGAAATTACATACTTCACAACAACATTTTTAAGCTTCACTGTACAATTAGCTCTCAAGTCAATGTTCTTTCATTAAAGTTGTTTATTGAAGGACTCAGGCTCTCAGAAACCCAGATTTAGACTTGGTTGGCCACAAATTGAGTGCGTACAGACCTTACAGATGATTTGCAATGCGTTCATACCCCTCTGGATAAAGTTGATCAGCACACCAATGTTAGTCTTTCCACCTTTACCTGCCTCATCTCAACATCTGGCTGATTGACTGTGTGTGCAGCTGTACGCCTGCCTCTGTCTGTGCTCAGCAAGTGAATTCAGTAATATTAACGTTACTCACAAAGCAGGAAGCCCTGCTAATTGATGGCAAGGTGAACACTGTAGTTGAAAAAGATTCTTGAGTGATAGGCACAGAGCTTGAAGCATTCATGATGAAGGTGAACATGAGGAGAGGTGTCATTACTCTGCCTGGTCCAAAAGCCCCTTGACCAGACACTGGACTGAGTGGTCTGGGAAATTGCATTGTGTAGATCCAATGATCTGGAGCAAGACTGTAAGAGCTCAAATGAGCTGGGCTGTCAAAGCCAATGAATGTAGTGTTACTCACCCAACTTCCTCCAGACCATAGCAACAATTAATCTTTGTGCTCAGTACTGCACAGCCATGATCCCTCACCCAGCTGCACGTCCTGATGCACTCAACACAGGGCTAGCCCTCAGATACTTGCCTGTGGTGATGCTATGGCTTTAAGTGGTATGTCTTGTTCTGGTTTCTTTTAAGAGAGATTGAATGAAAGGTACTGAGCAATCTGTGGTGATGTAAACGTCTTGTGATACCTTGGGGTTCTTAAAAGTTGGCACAACAAAAGCAGCCTGAATGGCTTTGGCCAGCTGTCTAGGTTACAGTTAGAAACTGAGGTTTCCCTCCAACTACAGGCATTGCATGTGGGAGAACCTGATGCTGAATTTGCCAAGGGATGTGTATATGGGATGTTACTATAATGGAATAGTAAATTAGTGATAATTACTGTATCTATTATTCTGTTAAGTTTTCCATTAGGGTTAAATTGTTCTAAGTTCTTCTTTCTTTTGTTATATTTTAACTTCAGAGTTTAAATTGTATTTCGCTTAATGTTGAGTAGTTTGGCCATCTAGAACTCAGCACTTTATTTTTACCTCCAAAGTAAGATAAATGTTAGGGTCTAGGCTATTTTCTTAAAATATTTTGAGGGGGTCAGGTCTGGTCCATAACAACACCTCACTCTCTCACACCTCCCAGCTACTTAGTTATCGCTTGAATGCAACATTGAACAATTGGCAATCAGCCATCTCCCTTGCAGGATACCAGTAGCTCACAATAGAAAGCTGTACAGCAGAACTGGCAAATGACAAGGTGTCAACGTCTCTTTACCTGGGCAGGTGGTTGTCCACTTCGTGGGCATAGCTGTAGGATCTGATGCTGCTGAGAACATTGAAGGTGATGGTCCATTTCTGCCTTCCTAGCTCTTGGCCCACACTTGTCCTCCTGTGCGACAATGTAAACAAATGGCTGTCACCTCCCATTTCCTTTGCTCTCCTCCTCCCCTTCGAATTCCTGCTTTCAGCCACCTGGCCAATCACAGCTGTCCAAGGACAATGACATAGAGAAAGCAACTGAGTAATGGAGGTCTCTCTACTCGGTCTGACATGTGGCTGCTGGCACTTCATTCATCTTGGAAATAAGTAGTTGGAACTAAAACAAAAGTTGCTGGAAAACAAAGACAAAGTTGCTGGAAAAGCTCAGCAGGTCTGGCAGCATCCGTGAAGGAGAAAACAGAGTTAACGTTTTGGGTTGAGTGACCTGGTTTCTGAGGAAGGGTCACCGGACCTGAAACATTAACTCTGTTTTCTCCTTCACAGACGCTGCCAAACCTGCTGAGCTTTTCCAGAAACTTTGTTTTTGTTCCTGATTTAGAGCATCCGCAGTTCTTTTGGTTTTTATAAGGTAAATAGTTGGGATCAGTATGTGACGAGTGAGCTATAGACCTGGTAAGAGTGATGCATGGTCCATTTGGCAGTTCATTGCAGGGAGAGGTTCTGCTGTGGGAGAGGTCTATGATGGAGCACTGATAGACATCGGCACTCATACGCTGGGCACATTGGATGACCTTTCACTGGCAGGGAGCTCAGAAGGAACTGGCTTTAAGCCAGCAAAGGGTGAGGCACTTGTCTGCTTCCCTCAGCATCTTTGATCTCATACTGCACTATTTGACATTACCACCACTTCTCCTATTCCAGTTACAGGCTTATGTGAACTCGAGTCCATGACCCTGAACTCATTATGCAGGGTGGCAATAGAAATTTTAATTTCTCACCTTAAACCTGTTCCCTCCAGTTTTGGGACTCCCCTATAAGTTACATGGGAAAAGATAGGCTGATTAGAAAGATTCAGCATTGACTTCTAAAGGAGAAATTGTGTTTAACTAACGTGCTGAAGGTTTTTGAAGAAGTAACAGAAAAGCTCAATGAGGATAACATGGATATGATATACGTGGATTTCCAGAAGGTATTCGATACAGAGGCAAACAACAGGTTTGTGAGGAAAGTTAGATGTTATGGTAAAAAAGAGAAAGCAGCATCACGGATGTGAATTGTCTGAGTGATAAGAAACAGAGTAGCTGTTGATGGATAGTTTTTGGGCTGAAGGAATTTTTGTAGTGGAATTCCCCAAGGATCAGTATTGGGGTCCTTGCGTCTCCTGATAGATATTAATGATGTGGATCTTGGTGTGCTGGGGCAATTTCAAAGTTTACAGATGTCACTAAACTCAGGAGGAATGTAAACTGTGAAGAGGGCAGAGTGGAACTCCAAAAGGATATTGATGAGGTGGATTGGGAGGTAGGTGACAGATGAGGCTCAATACGGAGGTGTGAGGTGAGGAGCTGCACTTTGGAAAGGCAAATCAGGACAGGATTTATACACTTAATGGTAAGGTCCTGAGAAGTGTTACTGAACAAAGCAACCTTGGAGTGCAGGTTCATTGTGGAGTGGAGTGGCAGGTAGACAGAGCAGTGAAGGCAGCGGTTGGTATGCTTGCCTTTATTGGTCAGTGCACTGAGTATAGGATTTGGGAGGGTCACGTTGCAGCTGTTCAGGACATTGGTTAGGCCACTATTGCAATACTGCATGCTGTTCTGGTCTCCCTGCTGCAGGAAGGAAGTTGTGAAACTAGAAAGAGTTCAGGAAAGATTTACAAGGAGGTTGCCAGGTTCAGAGGGTTTGAGCTAAAGGAAAGGCTGAATAGGCTGCGGCCATTTTCCTTGGACCATCCAAGGCTGAGGGGTAACGTTATAGAGGTTTATAAAATCATGAGGGGCATGGATAGGGTAAATAGGCAAGGTGTTTTCCCAGGGTTGGGGGAGTCTAAAACTAGAGGGCACAGGTTGAAGGTGAGAGGGCAAAGGTTAGAAGGGATCCAAGGGGCAACTTTCTCACACAGCAGGTGGTGTGTATATGGAATGAGCTGTCAGAGGAAGTGGGTAAAGGCTGGTACAATTACAACATTTAAAAGGCATCAAGATAAGTATATGAATAGGGATGGTTTTGAGGGATATGGGCCAAATACTGGCAAATGGGACTAGATTAATTTAGGATATCTGGTTGGCATGGATGGGTTGGTCCAAAGGGTCTGTTTCTGTGCTGTACATCACTATGACTTGATGATGCACTTTGATCAGAAGAATTATATATATATATATGTATGTCAACACAAAACAGAGGGTACAATTGTAAAGGGGACGCAGGAGCACCAGGAGCTGGATGTCTGTACACAGATCAGTGAAGGAGGCAGGACAGCTGGAGAGAGCAGTTAAGGAAACAGAGCCCTTGGCTCTATGAATAGGTGCATGGAGTACCAACAGCAAGGAGGTGACGTTGAACGTGTACAGGACACATGTTAGACTCAAGTTGGAGGACTGTATCATTCTGGTGTCACACTGTAAGAGAGATGCGAATACACTGGAGGAAGTGCCAAAACAACTTAAAGGAACTGTTTCAGGAATGAGAAATGTTAGCAATGAGTATACGGCGGAAAAATTGTGACTAATATACTAATAGCGAAGAAGGCTTAGAGGAGATCTGATGGAAATTCTGTAGGGCTAGATAGACTGGATAGACAAAGGCTGTTCTCACTTGTAAAAGAATAAGAACAAGAGGGGCAGAGATTTAATGATTTGCAAAAGAAGCAAATGTGATGTGAGTGAAAACATTTTCACTCAGCAAGTGGGTTGGGGTCTGGACTGCAATGCCTGGAAATGTGGTGGAGGCAGGTTCAACTGCAGTATTTAAGAGAGGCATTGGATGATTATTTGGATAGAAATGGTATGTAAGGAAATGCGGGGGGTAAAAGATAAGGAATTAGCACTAAGTAATGATGCTCATTTGAAGAGCCAGTGTGGACACAGTGGGCTGAATGGTCTCCTTCTGTACCTTGACATTTCTGTGGTTCTGTGGCTGGTTCAGAGAAAGACTGCTCCAATTCAGTTATATTGCCACGTAAGGTATTTGTTCAGGAAACATTATGCTAGACACCTATTTTTACATTCATGCAAAGTAAGATTGGCTGATAGAATTGATAGCCCTTTTGACAACTCAGGGAAAGCCCTAGGCAAAAGAATTCAAGGCTGCAGTGAACTTTACGATCTCTGATGCTTCAACAAATGCCTTGGAGTTTGGAAACAGGTCAGTTTATAATTTAAGCCATGGTGCTATCATTGGCTCACTGGTGAATGGTAGCCTCTGCATAGATCATTCCTGTGACAAACCTAGGTACATCAATTTACCTGATGCAGGTTGTTGACTTGCTCGCTGAGATGGCTTGTCTTTGCTCAGACTTTGAATTCCACTTGGAATTTATACTGTCTGGTCCATTATGGTGAGTAGTGTCCTTTCTGGTTCTGATCTGTATGGGTTTGTATATGGGGCCCTAAGACCACTGGGAATCATGGTGGCCCACAAGTCCATAGCCACTCTATGACAAACACTTACAAGGATTAAAGACTTCATTCCCACAACTTGCAGAACCAACGTGGTTTCCAAAATACCATGCAAAAACTGCCACAAACATTACATCGGACAGACAGGGATGAAACTGGCCATCAGAGTACATGAACATCGGCTAGCAGCAAAACGGCAGGCTGAACTCTCCTTATTATCGGTTCTCTCAGACAATGATGGCCATCAGTTGAACTGGGACAAATTAACCATAGTAGCCCATGTCGAACATAGGCATGCGAGGGAATCCCTAGAAGCATGGTTCTTCACCCAAACTTCAATCAACAAACACATAGATTTGGAGCAAAAACAGAAGTTGCTGGAAAGGCTCAGCAGGTCTGGCAGCATCTGTGAAGCAATAAGACAGAGTTACCATTTTGGGTCCAGTGACCGTTCGTCAGAACCTTCAGTTCTTTATAGAGAATTGGACCCCATATACAAACCCATACAGAACAAAACCCGAAATGACAGTACTCACCATAACGGACCGGACAGTATAAATTCCAAGCAGAGGAGAATAACATCACTTTATCCAAGGCTCCACTGATGATATCACCTAGTATGGAACGAGAACAAGCCAGCTCGATGAGCAAGTCAACAACTTCATCCACAATCCGAGCTACAGATCTTTGACAAAACTTTAAATTTACCTGGTCATTTGAATACTAGATAGGTACAGTTGTCCTGCAATGTACAGCTTAGTTTAAGGGACAATGTGATTAAAATGTAATCTTGCCTGATTTTCCAACACATTGTTGAAAGGAAAACTTTTCCTTCACATTGGAAACGGGAGAAATACTATTTAGGAATGACACCATTAAACACTAGCTGCAGCATGTCAATTATTGACACACATTGTGCTCAGGTGGTCTTGATAGTACAGCTTAGCGCCTCTGTTAATCTTGCTGTCATTTCATCCATGTAAGTTGCCTCCAGTCTGGAAGCAAGATGAGACTTCTGTCTGAATCCCTCATCGAACCTGATTCCAACTGAATGAGTTACAAGCTCACATCAAAAAGGGCAGTGTGGGCGAACAGCGTGCTTTTCTTTTATTCTTTGTGGGATGTGGGCTTTGCTGGCTGGCCAGCATTTCTTGCCCGTCCCATTGCTTGTCACATTGAGGCCTGTATATGTGAAAAACACAATGGATTCATTGTGTGGAAAACATCTTGATATGACTACTGCCGGAGACAGAAGATGCGGCTTGAAGAAAATCAACACAGATATAACTCTCCCATTTGCCAATTCTGATATTACATGGCCTGTGACCAACTTTATTCATAAGTGAAATACATTTTCTCATAAGTAAAATGTTTATATGCTTTGTGTATGTTCGGTCCAAACCCTTCCTTTTGTACAGAACAGACCAACTAAGAGATGAGATCAATGGTTAAGATGAGAGTACTGTTTTGATGCTTGTCGCACAGTTAATTTCACTGGGGCAGCCACTAGCTCTGTGCATTGTGTTATGGCATGGTGGTCCTGTGAACTCTGCAGAGCAAGTAATTAATGGAAAGTCAAAATGCTACCTGTTTTAAGACAAATCAGTCAGAGTGCTGTGTGAAAGACTAATTTCTCTTACTTTGCCATTCATACTTTTTATATCAACAGCTTGGTTCTGCATGGGCTGAAGAATTCTACGCCATTTGGATCGGAATGAATTGGACCTCCAAATTGGGATTAATTCCTTAAATTGGCCACCAGCCTGTAAAGGAACAGAACTGTGATATTCAATCTCTGCAGTTGTTGGAATTCAATAGTGTTTCCAGTATCTTAGAAGATGGCTGTTTTCCAATGGTTAAACAGATGGCCAGTATGAGATGCAGTGTAAAATTGTTTTGTATGATGGCATTATTCTGGAAACATGTCAAACTGTTAGACAGCTCACTGTGACAGTTGGCTGGCTCCAAACGAAATCTAAATATTGCAAAACCTCCAGATTAATATCGACATATTACACAGTAGATCTTAGTAAAAATTTTAATACTGCAACGATGTACCAATGGACACCCCTTGTAGGTTTTAATCTGAAATCATCTCACTCAGATGGCCTGGCCTTTTCTCATGGTCATCAAAGTGTATGGGAATGTTTGCTGACAGTCTGTCGAGAGGGGCTGTTATTTTTTTTGAGGTGAGTTTCCTCCAACATTCACAGACAGCTAGTCAATGCAGTATTGTATTTTAATGATGGGAAAAATACACACTTCTGAATCATTTACTCAAGAAATACTGACTGGAATATTTTGAGCTTTAGTCACACTCTGTGTAGGAGCAATTCAAATGCTTATTGTTCTCATAAATGCAAACCGAGAATTTATTACGCTGTGTAATTAAACCTAATTGATGTAATTTCAATGGTAAGTCGTTTTTCATGCACATATAAATAAACGTTTTTATATGAGCGATGTATTATATTTCTTGGTATTCTATGAGCTTCAGCTCCTACAAGACTTAATTATCCTCAGAGCACTCTGCTCATAAATCATGTTCATCACTTTCAGTGCTACATAATTGGAAATTAGATTAAAATTTTTTTAAAAATCAGCATTATCAAATGTCTGAATTTTCATGCATTATAATTTGATATAATTTATTGATGCATTAGTTGTCACCTTTCAAAATTCTTTAAATTCTGGAACAGGCCTGTAGATTGGAGGATGGCAAACAGCAGGGACAATGGCCTAGAGTATTAACGCTAGACTATGAATCCAAAAGCTCCAGGTAATGTTCTGGGGACCTGGTTTGAATCCCGCTATGGCAGATGGAGAAGTTTGAATCCTATATAAATCTGGAATTAAGAGTGTAATGTTGACCCTGAATCCTTTGCTGATTGCTGGGAAAAACCCATCTGGTTCACTAATGTCCTTTGGGGATGGAAACTGCCATCCTTACCTGGTCTGGCCTACATGTGACTCCAGACCCACAGCAATGTGGTTGATTCTTAACTACCCTCTGGGCAATTAGGGATGGGCAATAAAATGCTGGTTTAGCCAGTGATGTCCACAATCTGTGAATGAATAAATATCAAATGAACCTGTACTATTTTAAATCAAAAGGGCAGATGGAAAAACCTTCAAGAACAGCTTGGTTTGGGCAGTAAATGTTGGCCCAGGCAGCAAAACCTGTATCCTGAGAGCAAATTGAAAGAAACACCTAAAAGTTATAGACAGGTTAGCCTAAACTCAGGTGTGGAGAGCTGCTTGAGATTCTGCTCTAAAGAATGTAATAACAGGCCACCAGAAAGCACCTACAGGATTACACAAAGACTGCACAGATATTTGAAAGGGAAATTGTGTACTGGACTTTTTTGAGCTTGTAATTAGTAGGACAGATGAGGGAGAACTAGTGGATGTGGTACATTTGGATTTTTGCAAAACTTTTCATGAAGTTTCACATTACAGGCAGGGTAATATACAGAATGTACCGACTCTCAAATGTTCCCACTCATGCATGCATGAATTTATGAATGAGATCTCACACAGGTTTGTAATTTTATAGATCTGACTTATGAACTTTTGCTGCAGTTATGAGCAGTTCTTTTGTATTGTCATGTGTGGTGTTCCAACTTGTGTACAAATCAGTTTGTGAATGGACTCAGGAATGGAACCTGTTCATGACCAAGGAACTCTGTATGGGCAGGAACTGAGAGCTGGTCAGGGAGTAGGCAGGAAACACAATGGGAATAAATGGATCTTTTTCTGAGTTAGGTACGCTACCATCGGGATCACTTCTTGGGGCCCAGCAATTCACAGTATACATCAATGAGGTGGAGAAGGGGATCAAATGTAATATTCCAATGTTTGCTAATGGCATAAAACTAGGTGGGATTGTGAATGGTGAGGAAGACTTCTGTGTAAATTGGTGAAGGTTTATGAATGTGCTAGATCTGCCCTATATTTGTACAATGTATATAATTGTAGAATCCCTCCAGTGTGGAATCAAGCCATTCAGCCCATACTGACCCTCCAAATGACATCTCATTCAGACCCACCACCCTACCCTATAACCCTGCATTTCTCATGGCTAACCCACCCAGTCTGCCTGGATGCTGTGGGTAATTTAGCACGGCCAATCCACCTAACCTCCACCTCTTCACACTGTGGGAGGAGACTGGAGCACCCGGAGGAAACCCACGCAGACACGGGGAGAATGTGCAAACTCCACACAGACAGTCGCCCGAGGGGGGGATCAAACCTAGATCCCTGGGTGCTACAAGGCAGCAGTGCTAACCACTGAGCCACTGTGCTGTCCTGTGCTGTGCATAAATGTGAGACTATCTGCTTTGGTAGGAAAACAAAGAGTATTAATTTGATAGCAATAGATTTCAAAATCCGGATGTACGAAGGGGCCTGGGTGTCCATGTATGCAGGCCATTGAAAGTAAGCAGAAAGGTGTAGCAAGTGGACAGGAATTCAAATGGTATGCTTCATCATGAGAAGGTTCGAGTCCACAAGCAGAGTTGTCTTGCTGCAGCTGTACAGTGGGCTTGCTGAGAGCACCTGAAATGTGTTTAGGTTTGGGATATTGGGAACTGCAGATGCTGAAGAATCCGAGATAACAAAGTGTGGCGCTGAATGAACACAGCAGGCCAAGCAGCATCTCAGGAGCACAAAAGCTGACGTTTCGGGCCTAGACCCTTCATCAGAGAGGGTCTAGGCCCGAAACGTCAGCTTTTGTGCTCCTGAGATGCTGCTTGGCCTGCTGTGTTCATCCAGCTGCACACTTTGTTACCTTGTGTTTAGGTTTGGTCGCCTTACCTAGAGGAAACTAGTATGGTATAACAGATCACAACTGCCTGTCATACAAAATTATCGTCCTCTGTTCATCCTCTCATTACACAAGAATAGATGTATAAATTAGTGCTGTATCATTACACACCGAGCATGTGCACACACACACACACACACACACACACACACACAAAGACACACACAGTGTGGCAGGCCACTCGAGGATAGACAACTCTGCAATAAATGATCTACCCCAAACCAGACCTCGCCTGACTCCTATCCCATTCGCATCACTGACAGCCCTGCCTCCAGTTGTACCTGAACACAGCAAATCCCTTTCCAGATCTACATCTCCTGGTTTTGTATCTCCCTTCAAACTTACCCCATGAACAGACTTTAAGTGACAGCTCTCTGTTTAGACTGTCACCGTGCGCTGAGATGATACCGTCTGGCCCCAGATTCTCTACAAGGGAGAACAACGTCTCCACATCTACCCTGCCAAGTCTCCTCTGAATCTTGTACTTGGTTACCGTCTTGGAGAAAGAAGTTGAGTTTGGGACCTAAAGATGGCCAACCAATATGAAACTGAGCTAAACCCAAACAGAGAAACTGTGAAGGAATGACACAGAGAAGAGAAATCAGAATTCAAAGCAAATCCACATTTAGTGAAGGAAAATGAAGCAATCTTAACGGTATGTGACAATGCAATAGGAAACTTTGACACCCAGAAAGTGAAAGAAAGGAGATAGACATCTGGGGTCAAACTCCAGCCAGCAAGCATCATATCAGGGAAAACTCCTGCACTGTCAGCAACAACCATTCAAATAACCCATAAATCAGTACAAAATGTATGGCCAGCAAATATACTACCAATCTGGAGGCTCAACGCCCTTGAATCTAAATCGGTTTAATGTGTTCTCTGTTTTATTGCATGGCGCAGCATTGTCAATGTTATATTGAGCGGTTTCGGACTTATCCAATGCTTCTTTTGTTTGTACAACTGTCCGCTGAATTTGATAACTTATTTGCCTTGCTTTGTGAGCAAGGTGCTTGAAATGTAACCAGCTGAAGATTGTAATAAATATGTTGCCGTCACACCATAAATTATCCACGTTCTACTGTGCACTGGTGATTTAACCTTAAAATGATTACGGACTACTCTGTAGTAACAGTGGAGCTGTAAACCATAGCCATCTGGGCTTTCAGCTCGGAAGAGAATGTTAATTTTATTTTGGGAAAGAGTGAAAAAAAAATGCTTAAGAACTTTGAAATTCAAAGCGCATCTTCATTACTGTGGGAAGGTTTAAGTATTTAATTAGAGTTAAACAGTTTTCTGTGCAGCTTGATTACACAAAATATCTATTTAAATTATGGCATTTTTAAATGTTCCATTTACCCTCTATTCACCTCTATGGTGTTTCTTGTTCTAAGTAGGGACGGTGAATGATAAATAAAAATTTCTCAGAAAACAACCAGAAAATACTTTACTGGCAATTTCTTTTTGTTCTGTGCCTCCAACTCTTCCCTGTTAAGAAAATTATATTTAATGGTTAAAGAATAGCTTATCTTTTTGGTTGCTCCAGAAATCCATATATAATCTTTCTGAAGTTCTGCAGATGTGACTGTTTTGATGAGGGCTCACTGGACCCAAAATGTTAACTCTGATTTTTCTCCACTGATGCTGCTGGAGCTGACGAGATTTTCCAGGGAATTTCTGTTTTTGTTTCTGATTTCCAGAATCCGCAGTTCTTTCACTTTTTATATATAAGCTTTCTTTTATTTATTCATGGGACATGGTTGTCGCTGTCTGGGCCCAGAAGGTGGTAGTGAGTTGCCTTCTGAACCGCTGCAGTCCATGTGCTGTGGGTTGGTCAATAATGTCCTTAGGAAGGGAGTTCCAGGATTGTGACCCAGTGACACTGAAGGAACAGGGATATATTTCCAAGTCAGGATGGTGAGCGGCTTGGAGGTGAATTTGCAGGGGGTGGTGTTCCCATGTATCTGCTGCCCTTGTCCTTCTAGATGGAAGTGGATGTGGGTTTGGAAGGTACTGTCTGAGGAGCATTGATCTTTAGTAGACCATATAACCTCGAACAGAGTAAGCACTCAATGCAAATAATTTTTTAGAATTCAGTCTTAACAAAGGTTTAGGTACATCAGAACATGAGCAAGAGCCCTAACTCCTGGACTAGATTCTTTCTTGTCAGAGCTGTCACTTTCCCCTCACCCTCTGGAATTCAGCTCCTTTGTCCATGTTTGAACCAAGGCTGTAATGAGGTCAGGAGCTGAGTGGTCCTGGTGGAACCTAAACTGGGCGTCACTGAGCAGGTTATTGCTGAGCAGGTGCTGCTCGATAGCGCTGTTACTGTCACCTTCCATCACTTTACTGATGGCCAAGAGGAGACTGATGGGGCGGTAATTGTCCGGGTTGGATTTGTCCTGCTTTTTGTGTACAGGACACACCTAGGCAATTGTCAGCTTTTGTGCTCCTGAGATGCTGCTTGTCCTGCTGTGTTCATCCAGCTTCACACTTTGTTATCTTGCATTCTCCAGCATCTGCAGTTCCCATTATCTCTAGGCAATTTTCCACATTGTCGGCTAGATCCCAGTGTTGTAACTGTACTGGAACAGCTTGGGTAGGGGAACAGCAAGTTCTGGAGCACTAATCTTCAGTACTATTGCTGGAATGTTGTCAGGACACATAGACTTTACAGTATCCAGTATCTCCAACAGTTTCTTCATCTAACATGGAATGAATCGAATTGTTTAAAGACTGGCATCTGTGATGCTGGGGACCACTGGAGAAGGCTGAGATGGATCATTCACTCGGCACTTCTGGCTGAAGATTGCTGTGAATGCTTCAGCCTTATCTTTTGCATTGATGTGCCGGGCTCTTCCATCAGTGAGGATGGGGATATTTGCGGAATCTCCTCCTCCAGTAAGTTGTTTAATTGACCGCCACCATTCACAACTGGATGTGGAAGGACTGCAGAGCTTAGATCTGAGCCGTTGGTTGTGGGATCACTTGGCTCTGTCAATCACTTGCTGCTTTCGCTGTTTGGTGTGTAAGTAGTCCTGTTTGGCTGCTTCACCAGGTTGATACCTCACCTTTAGGGATGTCTGGTGCTGCTCCTGGCAAGCTCTCCTGCGCTCTCCATTGAACCAGGGTTGATCCCCTGGGCCATGTGGTTACAGACTGTGGTTAAAATAACAGCAGAAGTAGGCCATTTGGCCCCTCTAGCCTGCTCTGACATTTGATAGATCATGGTTAATCTGTGGCTGATTGGTGTTCCGAATTCCACATTCCCATTTATCCCTAACATAATTCAGTTCCTCTGTTTAACAAGGACCTATTCACGTCAACCTTAAGTATACTCAGTGACCCACACTCCCACTTCCACGACCACTTCTGGGGCAGAGAGTTTCAAAGCTACAAAACGCCCTGAAAGAAATACCTCCCCTTTGTCCTAAAACAGTAACCCTCAGTCACAAACAATACTCCCTCATTCTAATTTCTACACACGGAAAACATCTCTTTAATATCCACCTTGTCGAGACCATTCATGGTGTTACATTTCAATGAAGACTCTCCTCATTCTCTGAACTCCAGGGGAAACCAGACCAGTTTGTCTGACCTCTCCTCATAAAACAACACCCTCATTCTGAGTATCAATTCAGTAAAACTTCTCTGAACCACCTCCAATTCATTTACATCCTTCCTTAAATAAGGAGACTAAAACTGAGCACAATGTTCAAGATGTCGTCTCATTCAAGCCCTGTGAATCTGAACGATAACATTCTTGACTTTATAGAACATAGAATATGGAACAGTACAGCACAGTACAGGCCCTTCGGCCCACAATGTTGTGCCGACCTATTATCTGACTAAAATCAATCTACACTGCAAACCTGACATTTTACGATCCTCCGTGTGTCTATCCAAGAGTTGTTTAAAAGTCTCTGAAGTATCTGACTCCACTACCACCACCAGCAGCACATTCCACACACCCACCACTCTCTGTGTGAAGAACCTACCTCTGACACCCCCTCTATACCTTCCTCCAATCACCTTAAAATTATGTCTCCTTAGAACATAGAACATAGAAAAGTACAGCACAGTACAGGCCCTTTAGCCCACAATGTTGTGCCGTGGAATAATCCTAATCCAAAAATAAAATGACCTAAACTACATTCCCCTCAATTCACTGCAGTCCATGTGCATGTCCAGCAGTTGCTTAAATGTCACTAATGACTCTGCTTCCACGACTTCCACTGGTAAACTATTCCATGCGCTCACAACTCTCTGGGTGAAGAACCTCCCTCTGACGTATCCTCTCTACCTTCCTCCTAACACCTTAAAACTATGACCCTTCGTGGCAGTCAATCCTGCCCTGGAGAAAAGTCTCTGGCTATCGACTCTATCCATGCCTCTCATTACCTTTTACACCTCGATCAGGTCACCTCTCTTCCTCCTTCTCTCCAGAGAGAAAAGTCCGAGCTCAGTCAACCTCTCCTCATAAGACAAGCCCTCCAGTCCAGGCAGCATCCTGGTAAACCTCCTTTGCACCCTCTCCAAAGCCTCCACATCTTTCCTATAATAGGGCGACCAGAACTGGACACAATATTCCAAGTGTGGTCTCACCAGGGTTTTGTAGAGCTGCAGCATAACCTCGCGGCTCTTAAACTCGATCCCTCTGTTAATGAAAGCCAAAACACCATATGCTTTCTTAACAACCTTATCCACCTGGGTGGCAAGGTCCCCTTGTAATGGTCATTCCCGCCCTGGGAAAGAGTCTCTGGCTATCCACTCTATCTATGTCTCTCATCATCTTGTGCATCTCTATTCAGTCACCTCTCATCCTTCTCCACTCCAATGAAAAAGGCCCTAGCTCCGTCAACCTTTATGTTTGATTTGTCTCATAATAAAGGTGAACACCCCATTAGTTTTCCTGCTTACATAGTGGAGGTCCTTGCATATCTTTTGTGACACCTTGTGAGATCCTCTGCACCCTGGAACTCTGCAGTTGTTCTCCTTTTAAGTATTTGAGGCTCAATTTGTAAACATCGGAGATGGTCATCTCCGCTCCAGGACATCTCTACTGGAGTTCCTCAGGGTTTTGAGAGTGAAGAAGTCTGCTCCCAGTATCATCCACACTCTCTCTGGGATATTCTGTCATCAGTGTCCCTTTAGTCTGTGTAGTTCAGTATTCATTACTGTTTAATTGTCCAGCACCATTCATGCCTGGATGTAGCTGGACTACACAGCTTAAATCTGATCGTTGTTTGTTGAGTTACTTAGCTCACTTGAGACTTATGCTGCTGGCGTGCAAGTAGTCTTGTCTGGTGGCTTCATCAGGTTGGCACATCACTTGTGAGTATGCCTGGTGCTGTTACTGACATGCCCTCCTGCACTGTCCATTGAACCAGGGTTGATCCCCTGGCTTGATGGTAATGGTTGAGTGGTGGATATGCCGGGCCACGAGGTTACAGTTTGTGGCTGGAGTACAATTCTGCTGCTGTTGGTGGCCCACAGCACCTCATGGAAGCCCAGTCTTGAGTTGCCCAATCTGTGTGAAGTCTGTCCCATTGAGCACGGTGATAGAGCCACACAACACGATGGAGGTTGGTCTCAATGTGAAGGTGGACTTTGTCTCCACAAGGACTGTGCAATGGTCACTCTTACCGATGCTGTCATGGACAGATGTATCTGCAGTTGGCAGATGAGTAAGGATGGGGTCAAGTATATTTTTCCCTCTTGTTGGTTCCCTCACCACCTGCCGCAGACCCAGTCCAGCAGCTCTGTCCTTCAGGACCCGACCAGCTCGATCAGTAGGACTGCTGCCGAGCCATTCTTCGTGATGGACATTGAAATCCACCCCCCCCCCCCGAGTACATTTTGTGCCCTTGTCATCCCCAGTGTTTCCTCCAGGTTTTGTTCAGCATGGAGGAGAACTGATTCATTAGCTGAGGGAGGACGGTACGTGATAATCAGCAGGAGGTTTCCTTGCCCATGTTTAACCTGAAGCTATAAGACTTCATGGGATCCAGAGTCAATGTTGAGGACTCCCAGAGCGACTCCTTCCCGACTGTGTCCCACTGTATCGCCCCCTCTGCTGGGTCTGTCCTGCCGATGGGACAGGACATAGGCAGGGACGGTGATGGTGGAGCCTGGGACATGGTCTATAAGGTATGATTCTGTGAGTGTGACTATGTCAGGCTGTTGCTTGACCAGTCTGTGAGATCGCTCTCCCAATGTTGGCACTAACCCCCAGATGTTAGTGAGGAGGGTTTTGCAGGGACCGACAGGGCTGTCTCTGCCGTTGTCTTTTCCGGTGCCTGGGTCAATGCCAGATGATCCAAATAGTTTTATTTCTTTGAGTCTTTGTAATGTTCTGAAATGGTCTCGCAAGACAAACAGTTCAAGGGCAGCTAGAGATGAGCAATAATTGATATAAACCAAAAGAACTGCGGATGCTGTAAGTCAAAAACAATAACAAAACAAAATTGCTGGAAAAGCTCAGCAGGTCTGGCAACATCTGTGGAAAGAAATCAGAGTAAATGTTTCAGACCGAGTGACATGGAGGTTCTGAGGAAGAGTCTTTGGACCTGAAACAATACTCTGATTTCTTTCCTCAGATGTTGCCAGACCTGCTGAGCTTTTCCAGCAATTTTTGTTTTTGTTTACGCATGTGTGAGCAGTAAGCACTGGCCAACCCAGTTCCTCAAGTGAACAAAAAATTATCAGGCGATGATTGATCTTGGAGCTTGTGTAATGGGAGTTGGTTTTTTTCTCACTCATGTGCTCTTGAGGCAAGATCTCTAGTGAATGGGATGATCCTGTCTCCAATGGCTTCATCTTCCTATTATCCAAATGATGAGGATTCAGCTCAATCTAACAGGGCAGTCTCATATTGATCAACAGCCTCCATCTCCCTTTGATTTACACAGCTAGATAAATGCCATTTAACATCAAAATGCGTTCAAAAATTGCCTTCAAAGCCAACCAAATCTCTCAATTTTCTGCCCCTGTGAGGCCTACGGCCTGACATTCTTTCTCCAGCACAGACAACAGGGTTTCGACTTTTATTCAGTTTTATTCAATGTATTCTGCAGCAATTTCATAGTTTTGTCACAGAGTGCAGGAGAAAAGAAATCCAATTCTTGATTACACCCGCATGTCCTTTCCATCGTAGCAGTGAGCAGAAAATTCATAGACATCTTGATGCACCCAGCTGCAGACTGCATTTGGTTTCGACCCTCTTCCTCGCTGTTTTTGTGCAGTAGTTGACTTTCTTACTGATCTGAAACTGCATGGGTTCAGTTGCACCATTCCCATCACTGTCCATGTTAGCAGCTGCTACAGACGGTACAGAGCAGGGCTGTGTGTGTGAGTGAGCGAGTGAGCAAGTGAGCGAGTGTGTGTGGGTGTGTGTGTGTATGTATGTGTATCTTTGAGTGTGTGTCTGTGTGTATCTGTGAGTTTGTGTGTGCGTCTTTGTGTGTGTGTGTGTGTGTGTGTGTGTGTGTGTGTGTGTCTGTGAGTGTGTATCTGTGTCTGTGAGTGTGTGTCTGTGAGTGTGTGTGTGTGCGTGTGTGTCTGTCTGTGTGTGTCTGTGCGTGTGTGTATCTGTGTGTGTGTGTGTATCTGTGGGTGTGTGTGTGTGTGTATATCTGTGAGTGTGTGTGTGTCCGTGAGTGTGTGTGTGTGCGTGTCTGTGTCAGTGTGTGTGTGTCTGTGTGTGTGTGTCTGTGTGTGTCTGTGTGTGTGTGTGTGTGCCTGTCTGTGTGTGTGTGTCAGTGTATGTGTGTCTGTGTGTGTATCTATGTGTGTGTGTGTGTGTGTGTGTGTGTGTCTGTCTGCGTGTGTGTATCTGTGTGTGTTTCTGTGTGTGTGTATCTGTGAGTGTCTGTCTGCGTGTGTGTATCTGTGTGTGTGTATCTGTGAGTGTGTGTGTGTGTGTGTATGTGTGTGTGTGTGTGTGTGTGTGTTGGGGGGTTGGTGGTGTTCATCAGGTTACAGTAAGCAGCTGGTATAGTAATTACAACTCCCTTTCTCCAAAAGCTCAGTTTTGACAGGAGCAGGAGAATCCAATCCAAGGTATCATTACATTTTTAATTCTCCTTTCGAACCATTCGCAACAAATTGAAAGGTGCCAATAACTCCAGCACTTGAAGAATCAATTTGAATGTACAGACTCTAAATTTTACAGTGAATTGATAGTGGCTAATTGTAATTGTTCATTAGCAACAGGAATAACACTATCTAATGTCATCTTCCAAACTGAACCAATCTGTGCCAACAAATCAAAACACTTCAATATGAGCAAATGTCATCGAGAAAGTTAGATGTGATCTCACTGCAGTCTTTCACCATCGACTGTGAACGGTTGTTAGAGAGAGTTCACAATCAAATCTCTAAAATAAAAGGAAACACTTTTATCATTTTGGAATCTAGCTGGCAAAACAAGCAGATAATTTTCTACTCTTCTTTCTCCTCTGGTTTAACTGATCTTCAGCATAAAACCTACAAAAGGTCTTCTACAAAACACAGATAAAAGTTTAACAATTAAGTTCACCCGAAATACTAGTTTTCTGTTAACAACTGAATTCTGCTCTGAAACTGGTAAAATGTTTTCTGAAGCCAATTCCTAAAATGGGCTTAAAATGGTTTATATAGTTGATAGATGTAAGGATTATTTTTAAAAGTTAAACTGGCTCTTCATCCTCACATTCTTGTAATGTTGTTCTGATGGTGATAAATTTCCTTGGGAGCTGACAGAACGATTCTAGATTCAAGTTTAAATTGCAAAGATTGAAAAATCATTTGCATCAATTGCTAATGTAGTCAGAAAAAAACACACATAGCCTTAGAAACATGGAGACATGCTGACACACACACACACGCTGACACACACACACACATGCTGACACACACACACACACACGTTGACACATACACACGCTGACACACACACAGACGCTGACACACACACACATGCTGACACACACACACAAATGCTGACACATACACACGCTGACACACACACACACATGCTGACACACAAATGCACACACTCACTAACACACTCTCACACAAACAGATTGACACATGGATACACCCATGCACTCTCTCAAATGCAAGAAACTCCCACATAAGGGAATACCGCCAACACCCCCACCCACACACACTCACAGACACACATAGATACACACAGACACACACACACACACACATACAGACACAGACACACACTCACAGATACACACACACACACTCACAGATACAGACACACACTCACAGACACACACACACACACACTCACAGATACAGACACACAGACACAGATACACACACACACACACACACACACACAGAGACACACACACACACACACACACACAGACACGGTTCCTAATTTGAGTGTGGGCAAAGTATTGTCTTGCGCTTTATTTTATTCTGGAAAGCTTTTCACAAAACAGTGCCATCTGGCCATGCCAGCCACATCTAAATTTCCCTTGACACCCCAGATTTTCTTGAACATTATCTCACCCTGCTTTAAAATAATTGTCTTTCTTTAGCCTTGGACTCTAATGCACCATCTCATATTGACATCAAAGATCTAGGGAAACATATCCAGTCATTGTTCTTTTCTATGGCCTTTACTTTATGATCTTACACGTTTAATTAGCCACTCTATTCCGACAGTTGTTGGAATTACACTGCCTTGATAAATGGCCCATTTCACAGACTCTGGGATTAATTTCTACCGCTCTTTCCTCATCTCTGTTATGTAGGCAGTGCACTCTGTTCAAGGGCAGCCTGAATAACAAGCTCAGAGAAGCCTTGGGTATTCTAAGGCAATAGATGTAGCATTGAAAAAAAAGTTAATCTGATATTGTCCCAGACTTGCTGTTTGTGCGCCTGAATGACAGTACACACAGAGTCAAACCTTGCACGATTCAGTCATGTTATCAAATCTCAACAACTGAAACAGACTGCGGCATCTGTCACTGTAAATAGGAACTTAGACTGTCGAACAGTGAGAATTTCTCTCTGTACACAGTGCACTTCTTGCTACAAACCCTCGCAGCACTAAGAATGGTCTCTCTCTAACTCCAGGTGGATGTCTTACTGACAATGAGCACTCGGTGAATAATCATTCTGTGTATTTACTGTGGTTCGATGGCAAATGTAATCATCAGCATCCCTAGGGGAGGCAGATTTTAACTTCATTTCACAACACAGCACA
This sequence comes from Stegostoma tigrinum, assembly GCF_030684315.1. NCBI lineage: Eukaryota > Metazoa > Chordata > Chondrichthyes > Orectolobiformes > Stegostomatidae > Stegostoma > Stegostoma tigrinum. The sequence goes on along the minus strand of NC_081376.1, from coordinate 53,676,916 downwards.
GAGACTTCCATACTCTCTGCTCTTCAATTATAATGACGAGTTCCTCAATTAAATCACCACCACAAAGAGTTAATGATACAGATGACCACATTAAACTGGTGGCTATTCTATGAACAGGCGACTTTAAACCTTAACTGTAATTTGTCACACCTTGTGCAGAGCTGATGGGTTTTAGAGAAGCTAAAATGTTGTGCAATCATTTATATCTCATTCACTCGTCACAGCCAATTTGGGCCTAAAAAGGCCTTTTTCAGTGAAAACATGGAAAATTGACTCAGTTCATTCAAATTGTTCAGTACTTGTAGGTCTTTTGTTTTAACTTTTCAATTTGAAATGAAAAATCAAACTGAAAAAAAAGCCTCGGGAGGTTGGTCATGGCAGCTCCTCGCTCGCTCCAGGGTTAGGAGTAGGTCAATCTTCACCACATCACTGTTGCATGTTGCCATGGAAATGAGTTGAACCTGCAATGGTGCTCAACTTTATTCTGGCTTCTTTGCAGAGTTTTTAAGATGACCTAGCTTGCAAAGGAGAGAATTGGAATGATTTTCTCTCTTAGGAGTGTAAACAAAATAGGGTTGAATCCCACAACATTCTTTGAAAACAAACCAACCAAATTTTTCTGAAGAAGGCTCTAGGCCCAAAATGTCAGCCTTCCTGCTCCTCTGATGCTGCTTGGCCTGCTGTGTTCATCCAGCTCTATGCCTTGTTACCTCAACCAAATTTCAAATTAGCTTAATAATTAGACTGTGGCAAGTGACATTTACATCACACATTTGGCAAGCAACCTCCCTCAAAAGAGAATCCAATCAACATTCAATGTCGTTACCATCACTGAATCCCCATGAACAACATCCTGGGGGTGACCATTTACCAGAAACTCAAAGTGGTTCATACACAGGTACATTTGAACACAGTCACTGCTGTCAGGTAGGAAAGACAACTTCCAACTTAATGCATAGCAAGATCCCACACACACAGCACTGCAACAACGAGAGAATTTCATTTGGGTTGTTAATTGAATGATTGGCGATAGGGTGCTGTTCGGTTCTTGTTCAATGTAGTCCCGTGTGATCAATCTGACCCAGCAGAGCCTCTGCTTAACCCGCATTCAAGCACAGTCTTTTTTCTGTGGGATGTGGGAATCACTACCTGGGCATTTCTTGTCAATGCCGAGATGCCCCTTGAGAAGGTGGGGGTGAGCTGCCGTCTTGAACCGCTGTGGCCCCCCTGCTGTGGGTTTACCCACAATGCCATTAGGGAGGAAATTGCAGGATTTTGATCCAGTGACAGTGAAGGAACGGCGATATATTTCCAATTCAGGATGGTGAGTGGCTTGGAGGGGAACTTGAGGGGAGTGGTGTTCCCATGTATCTGCTGCCTTTGTCCTTCCAGATGGAAGTGGTCATGGGTTTGGAAGGTGCTGTCTGGGGATCTTTGGTGAATTTCTGCAGAGTATCTTGTAGATAGTACACACTGCTGTAACTGAGCGCCAGTGGTGGAGGGAGTGGGATATTTGTGGATGTGGTGCCAATCAAGCAGCTGCTTTGTCCTGGATGGTGTTGAGTTTCTTGAGTGCTGTTGGGGCTGCACCCATCCAGGTAATTGGGGAGTATTCCATCACACTCCTGACTTGTGCCTTGTAGATGATGAGACAAGGTTTGACAAGACAAGAGGTGAGTTACTGCTGCAGTATTCCAGCTCCTGATCTGTTATTGTAGCCGCTGTGTTTATGTGGTGAGTCCAGTTGAGTTTCTGGTCAATAGTAACCCCCAGGATGTTGTTAGTGGAGGATTCAGTGATGGTGAGGGATGGTGGTTAGATTGTCTCTTTTTGGTGATGGTCACTGCCTGGCATCTGTGTGGTGTAAATGTCAGTTGCCATTTGTCAGCCCAAGCCTGGGTATTGTCCAGATCTTCTTGTATTTGAACACGGGCTGCTTCAGTATCTGAGGAGTCATGAATGGTGCTGAACATTGTGTGATCACCAGCAAACATCCCCACTTCTGACCTTATGATCGAGGAAAGGTCACTGATGAAGCAGCTGAAGATGTTTGGGCCGGGTTCACTACCCTGAGGAACTCCTGCAGAGATGTCCTGGAGCTGTGATGATTGACCTCCCTCAACCACAACCTTTTTGTCCTGCGGGCCCAAAACATCAGCTTTTACGCTCCTGACATGCTGCTTGGCCTGTTGTGTTCATCCAGCCTGAAACTTTGATATCCCTCTTCCCATGTGTCAGGTCTGACACCAACTGCTGGAGAGTTTGCCCCCTGACACCCATTGATTCCAGTTTTGCCAGGGCTCCTTGATGCCACACTCGGTTGAGTGCAACCTTGATGTCAAGGACTATTACTCTCCCCTCACCCTCTGGAATTCAGCTCCTTTGTCCATGTTTGAACCAAGGCTGTAATGAGGTCAGGAGCTGAGTGTCCCTGGCGGAACCCAAGCTGGGTGTCACTGAGCAGGTTATTGCTGAGCAGGTGCTGCTCGATAGCGCTGTTACTGACACCTTCCATCACTTTACTGATGGTCGAGAGGAGACTGATGGGGCGATAATCGTCCGGGTTGAATTTGTATGGCTTTTTGTGTACAGGACATACCTGGGCAATTTTCTACATTGTCGGGTAGATGCCAGTGTTGTAACTGTACTGGAACAGCTTGGCTCGGGGAGCGGCAAGTTCTGGAGTACAAGTCTTCAGTCCTATTGCTGGAATGTTGTCAGGGCCCATAGCCTTTGCAGTATCCAGTGTCTCCAACTGTTTCTTGATATCACGTGGAGTGAATCGAATTGGCTAAAGACTGGTATCTGTGACACTGGTGACCACTGGAGGAGGCTGAGATGGATCATTCACTTGGCACTCTGGCTGAAGATTGCTGTGAAAGCTTCAGCCTTATCTTTTGCACTGATGCGCTGGGACGTTCCATCAGTGAGGATGGCGATATGTGTGGAGCCTCCTCCTCCAGTGAGTTGTTTAATTGACTGCCACCATTCACAACTGGATGTGGCAGGACTGCAGAGCTTAGATCTGATCCATTGTTTGTGGGATCGATTAGCTCTGTCTATCACTTGCTGCTTTCGCGGTTTGGTGTGTAAGTAGTCCTGTTTGGTAGCTTCACCAAGTTAATACATCACCTTCAGGCCAGCCTGGTGCTGCTCCTGGCATGCCCTCCTGCACTGTCCATTGAACCAGGGTTGATCCCCTGGCTGGATTGTAATGGTTGAGTGGGGCATATGCTGGGCCATGAGGTTACAGATTGTGCTGGAGTACAACTCTGCTGCTGTTGGTGGCCCACGGCGTTTCATGGATGCCCAAGTATTGAGTTGCCCAATCTGTGTGAAGTCTGTCCCATTGAGCACGGTGATAGAGCCACACAACACGATGGAGGTTGGTCTCAATGTGAACAAGGACTGTGCAAAGGTCACTCTTACTGGCATGGACAGATGCAACTGCAGCTGTGTTTCCAAAAGCTCTTCTCTCCCTCAGCACTGTACTGCCTCAGGGTCACTCTCCCTCACCGTCCCTCTCCCTCACCGTCCATCTGCCTCAGTGTCATGCTCCCTTAGTGTCACACTCCCTCAATGTCACTCTCCAGCAGTTTCACTCTCCCTCAGCATCCCTCTCCCTCAGCATTACACTCCCTCAGTGTTACTCTCCCTCAGTTTGACTCTCCCTCAGTGTCCCTCTCCCTCAGCGTCACTCTCCCTCAGCGTCCCTGTCCTTGAGTGTCACTGTCCTTCAGTGTCACTCTCTCTCAGCGTCACTCTCCCTCAGTGTCCCTCTTCCTCAGCGTTACACTTCCTCAGCATCACACTTCCTCAGCGTCACACTCCCTCAGCGTCACACTCCCTCAGTTTGACTCTCCCTCAGCATCACACTCCCTCAGCATCACACTCCCTCATCATCCCTCTCCCTCAGCATCACACTCCCTCAGCATCACGCACCCTCAGCGTCCCTCTCCCTCAGCGACACACTCCCTCAGCATCACACTCCCTCAGCGTCCCTCTCCCTCAGTATCACACTCCTTCAGCGTCCGTCTCCCCCAGCGTCCCTCTCCGTCAGTTTCATTCTCCCTCAGTGTCAAACTCCCTCAGCGTCCCACTCCCTCAGTGTCCCTCTTCCTCAGCGTTACACTCCCTCAGTGTCCCTCTCCCTCAGCGACACACTCCCTCAGCGTCACACTCCCTCAGCGTCACACTCCCTCAGCATCACGCTCCCTCAGCGTCCCTCTCCCTCAGCGACACACTCCCTCAGCATCACACTCCCTCAGCATCACACTCCCTCAGCGTCCCTCTCCCTCAGCGTCCCTCTCCCTCAGCGTCACACTCCCTCAGCGTCACACTCCCTCAGCGTCACACTCCCTCAGCGTCACACTCCTTCAGCGCCACACTCCTTCAGCGTCCCTTTCCCTCAGCGTCACTCTCCCTCAGCATCACACTCCCTTAGCATCACGCTCCCTCAGCGTCCCTCTTCCTCAGCGACACACTCCCTCAGCATCACACTCCCTCAGCGTCACACTCCCTCAGCGTCACACTCCCTCAGCGTCACACTCCTTCAGCGCCACACTCCTTCAGCGTCCCTCTCCCTCAGCGTCACTCTCCCTCAGCATCACACTCCCTCAGCATCACGCTCCCTCAGCATCCCTCTTCCTCAGCGACACACTCCCTCAGCATCACACTCCCTCAGCGTCCCTCTCCCTCAGCATCACACTCCTTCAGCGTCCCTCTCTGTCAGTTTCATTCTCCCTCAGTGTCACACTCCCTCAGCGTCACTCTCCCTCAGTGTCCCTCTCCCTCAGCGACACTCTCCCTCAGCATCACACTCCCTCAGCGTCCCTCTCCCTCAGCATCACACTCCTTCAGCATCCATCTCCCTCAGCGTCCCTCTCCCTCAGTTTCACTCTCCCTCAGCGTCACACTCACTCACCGTCACTCTCCCTCAGTGTCCCTCTTCCTCAGCGCCACACTCCCTCAGCGTCCCTCTCCCTCAGTTTCACTCTCCCTCAGCATCACTTTCCCTCAGCATCACACTCCCTCAGCGTCCCTCTCCCTCAGCATCACACTCCCTCAGCATCACATTCCCTCAGCGTCACTCTCCCTCAGCGTCACTCTCCCTCAGCGTCACACTCCTTCAGCGCCCCTCTCCCTCAGCTTCACACTCCCTCAGCATCACACTCCCTCAGCGCCCCTCTCCCTCAGCTTCACACTCCCTCAGCGTCACACTCCTTCAGCGCCACACTCCCTCAGCGCCCCTCTCCCTCAGCTTCACACTCCCTCAGCGTACCTCTCCCTCAGTGTCACACTTCCTCAACGTCACATTCCCTCAGCGTCACACTCCCTCAGTGTCTCTCTCCCTCAGCGTCACACTCCCTCAGTGTCATACTCCCTCAGCATCCCTCTCCCTCAGCATCACACTCCCTCAGTGTCACACTCCCTCAGTGTCTCTCTCCCTCAGCATCCCTCTCCCTCAGTGTCCCTCTCCCTCAGCGCCACTGACCCTCAGCGTCACTCTCCCTCAGCGTCACTCTCCCTCAGTCAACCATGATCTCATTGAATACTGGAACAGGCTTGAGGGGGTGAATGGCCTGCTCCTGTTCCGAAGGGTGTTGGGAATAGATTCTCAGAAAAAAAAACCTCTCCTGACAAATTTGAAATACAGCTGCGTACTGTGTATTTAAGCACAGGATTGAGATTATAAAGAAGAAATGATTGATTTCGTAGCGATATAACATAATGTAGACTATAATAGCTTCAAGGTCAGAGGTCACACACGACACAAGGTTATTGTCCCAAAAGTTTTTTTGCAATCAATCTTTCAGAGCAGTGCTACAAAAGCTTGCATCTTCACATGGACTCTAACCTGGTGTGTGACTTCTGACTTTGTCACCTCAGTCTAACACTGGCACCTCCACATTATAATAGCATCTGCAGTCCTATGTGATGGAGATCTCATGTCTGGTTATAAAGATTTCATTTCAAATTCTGGCTCTGAAGAAGTGTTATGGAGTCAATTTCTGTTTTTGTTCAATCTTAGTTTTTTTGTTCAGGGGTTGTTTATCAGAAAAACTCAGTGGCAGAGTCTTGTTGGTGATCTCTTAACAATGATTACATTTATCCACAGGAGGATTTCAAGATTTTCATCCCCATCCTTCATCTAATGTTGAAAAATGTAACTGCCTTCCCATTGTTACTCATGCGATTACAAACACTTGACCCTAAGTACTGAAGGACGGCTGTAGATTCTGAGACAAGGCACAAATACAATGATTTTTGGTTCAAATACAATCCTGGCAGAGGTGATTCCACAGACTGTGGGAAAAGGAGAAATGAGAAGTGAAGAACTTGCACTTATGCAACACCGTTTGTGACCTGCCGTCATCCCAAAGAGATTGCAGTCGGTGAAGTATTTATTGCCCATGAAAGTAGGGAACTAGGCACTAATTTGTTCACAATAACCTTCCCCCAAAAATGACTATATTCTGGCATCTGATTGGATCCTGTCTGCTTTTAGCAACATTAGATTGGAATTAAATATTGGCCAGATCACTCGGGGCACCTGCCTGTTTCTCTCTGAAAAGAGCACTGTGAGGTCTTTGAAGTGATGCTGAGAGGGCAGGCAGAATCTTAAATTAAAGACTTTTTCTGAAAGACTAAAAGGTACCTCCAACCATGTTCACCAGATTGTTCCCCTGAATATTTGTGTTCCAGGTTGTCTGAAATTAAAGTGAAACCACAAACTGAGCCAAGAGCACAACACAAAACCACTATAGAATTCTAGGATCCCTACAGTGCAGATAGAGTCCATTCAGCATATCGGGTCTGCACTGAACCTCTGAGAGCATCTTACCCTATCTCCATAGCCCCACATTTCCCATGGCCAATCTACCTACCCTGCACATCTTTGGACTGTGGAAGGAAACCGGAGCACCCAGAGGAAACCCACGCAGACATGGGGAGAATGTGCAAACTCCACACAGAGTCACCCAAAGGTGGAATTGACCCCAGGTCCCTGGTGCTGTGAGACAGCAGTGCCATCCTCTGAGCCAACCCTTACATCAGTAATTGGAAAGGAGAACATTTAACACAAGGGATAACGTCTGAGATAGACATTCAAATATTTATGGGTGTACTTTAAATCATTGTGAAACCATTGGAGAGAAATCAATCATTCTGATGCACTGAACACTCTTGTGACTTTCTAATGCATTGCTGTATTGATATATAAAACAAACATAAAAATAAAATACTTGGTCCACGTCAGCCAAAAGCTGAAAATATGTTTGGTTAAGCTATAAATAAATTAGACATTATGGAGAACATGTTCAATATAAATTTACAATGTGATATGCACAGAATATTGAGAAAATATTGATATCTCATCCAATCTATCTCATAGATTGGAAGTAACACAGTCTGCACAAAGGGGACTTTTATCCAGAGACTGGGGTAACGTTCTGGGGGCCTGGATTCAAATCCTGCTGTAGCAGTCCGTGGAATGTGAATTCAATAAAAATCTGGAATTAACAATCTAATGATGACCACGGAGCCATTGTCGATTGCTAGGAAAAAGCTGTCTGGTTCACTAATGTCCTTTAGGAAAGAAAATCTGCTGTTCTTACCTGGTCTGGCCTACATGTGACTCCAGACAGACAGCAATGTGGTTGCCCTCTGGGCAATTCGAGACGGGCAATAAATCTGCCTGGCCGGTGATGCCCACAGTCTGTGAATGAATAAATAAAACTAAGCAAACCACACAGGTAAAAGTTAATGCAGTGGGCCTGCAGAATTGTGTCAACAAAGCACCCATTAAATTGTTGCAGGAAGTGCCCAGCCCAGTTAGAGGGTGAGTCACCAGCTGCTGTGCCAAGTGGACAGATCAAATCCACGGCTAACTTTGCACCACCCACTTTGTATTTCATTTTCCACGGATTGGAAAATATTTGATTTTTAAGTGTCAAGCCAGGGGGAAGAAACAGCTGCCAATTTGCAATGAGCCCAATTTTGCCTGCTCTCCTCAACCAATTTACAATCTTCCCCTTCACCCTGACCTGCACATCCCAATCTCCCTCCCCAGCTCCCTCTTGGATCCCAGCAAACTCCGCACAATAGATCAATTCAACATTACGGGTCCGAGGATTAAACCATACCGCAGCCAGAAATGCAACAGGCAAAAACAGAAATTGCTGGTGGCCTGGTAGCAATTGTGGAGAGAAAAAAGCAGAATTAATGTTTTGAGCCCAGTGATACTTCTTCAGAACTAGAATTTGAAATGAAATCTTCATAACCAGACATGAGATCTTCATCACGTAGAACTACTGATGCTGTTATAAAATGGGGGTGTCGGTGTTGGTGTGAGGTGGATGAAGTCAGAAGTCACACGACACCAGGTTATAGTCGAACAGGTTTATTTGAAATCAGAAACTTTCAGAGCAACTTTAGGGACTATAACCTGGTGTCATGTGACTTCTGAGCTTGAAGCTATTGTATTCCATATTATATTATATCGCTATGAAATCAATTATTTTTTCTTATAATCTCAATCCTGTGCCTAAACACATAGTACGCAGCTGTATTTCAAATTCGTCAGAACAGGAGAAGCTTCATTTTTTCTGCGAATCTATTCCCAACACCCTTAGAAACAAGAGCAGGCCATTCACCCCCTCAAGCCTGTTCCGGTATTCAATGAGATCATGGTTGACCTGTGGCCTAATTCCTTTATACCTGCCTTTGGTCCATATACCTTAACACTTTTACATAGAACATAGAACAGTACAGCACAGAACAGGCCCTTCAGCCCACGATGTTGTGCCGACCATTGATCCTCATGTATGCACCCTCAAATTTCTGTGACCATATGCATGTCCAGCAGTCTCTTAAATGTCCCCAATGACCTTGCTTCCACAACTGCTGCTGGCAACGCATTCCATGCTCTCACAACTCTCTGTGTAAAAGAACCCACCTCTGACATCCCCTCTATACTTTCCTCCAACCAGCTTAAAACTATGACCCCTTGTGTTAGCCATTTCTGCCCTGGGAAATAGTCTCTGGCTATGAACTCTATCTATGCCTCTCATTATCTTGTATACCTCAATTAGGTCCCCTCTCCTCCTCCTTTTCTCCAATGAAAAGAGACCGAGCGCAGTCAACCTCTCTTCATAAGATAAGCCCTCCAGTCCAGGCAGCATCCTGGTAAACCTCCTCTGAGCCCTCTCCAAAGCATCCACAACTTTCCTATAATAGGGCGACCAGAACTGGACGCAGTATTCCAAGTGCGGTCTAACCAAAGTTTTATAGAGCTGCAACAAGATCTCACGACTCTTAAACTCAATCCCCCTGTTAATGAAAGCCAAAACATCATATGCTTTCTTAACAACCCTGTCCACTTGGGTGGCCATTTTAAGGGATCTATGTATCTGCACACCAAGATCCCTCTGTTCCTCCACACTGCCAAGAATCCTATCCTTAATCCTGTACTCAGCTTTCAAATTCGACCTTCCAAAATGTATCACCTCACATTTATCCAGGTTGAACTCCATCTGTCACCTCTCAGCCCATCTCTGCATCCTGTCAATGTCCCGCTGCAGCCTACAACAGCCCTCTATACTGTCAACGACACCTCCGACCTTTGTGTCGTCTGCAAACTTGCTGACCCATCCTTCAATCCCCTCATCCAAGTCATTAATAAAAATTACAAACAGTAGAGGCCCAAGGACAGACCCCTGTGGAACACTACTCACCACTGACTTCCAGGCAGAATATTTTCCTTCTACTACCACTCGCTGCCTTCTGTTGGCCAGCCAATTCTGTATCCAGACAGCTAAGTTCTCCTGTATCCCATTCCTCCTGACCTTCTGAATGAGCCTACCATGGGGAACCTTATCAAATACCTTACTGAAGTCCATATACACCACATCCACAGCTCGACCCTCATCAACTTTTCTAGTCACATCCTCAAAGAACTCAATAAGGTTAGTGAGGCATGTCCTGCCCCTCACAAAGCCGTGTTGACTGCATTTGATCAACCATGCTCTTCCAGATGGTCATAAATCCTATCCCTCAGAATCCTTTCTAACACCTTGCAGACAACAGACGTGAGACTTACTGGTCTGTAATTGCCGGGGATTTCCCTATTTCCTTTCTTGAAGAGAGGAATTACATTTGCCTCTCTCCAGTCCTCAGGTACGACTCCAGTGGAGAGCGAGGATGCAAAGATCCTCGCGAGTGGCGAAGCAATTGCATTTCTCACTTCCCAAAGCAGCCGAGGACAAATCTGGTCCAGGCCTGGCGACTTGTCAATCTTAATGTTTGACAAAATTTTCAGCACATCATCTTCCTCTATCTCTATCCATTCCAGCATGCACACCTTCTCTTCAAAGGTTTCATTCACTACAAAGTTCGTTTCTTTCGTAAAGACAGAAGCAAAAAGCTCATTTAGGGCTTCCCCTACCTCCTCAGACTCCACACACAAGTTCCCTATGCTATCCCTGATCGGCCCTACTCTTTCTTTGACCATTCTCTTATTCCTCACATAAGTGTAAAATGCCTTTGTGTTTTCCCTAATTCGTTCTGCCAAGCCTTTCTCGTGCCCCCTCCTGGCTCTCCTCAGGCCATTTTTGAGCTCCTTCCTTGCCTGCGTGTAATCCTCTCTAGCTGAACTTGACCCTAGCTTCCTCCACCTTATGTAAGCTACCTTCTTCCTTTTCACAAGAAGCTCCACAGCTCTCGTCATCCAAAGTTCCTTTATCTTACCCCTTCTTGCCTGTCTCAGAGGGACATATTTATTCATCACTCGCAACATTGTTCCTTAAACAGTCTCACATGTCTATAGTTCCCTTACCATGGAACAATTGCTCCCAGTCCATGCTTCCTAACTCATGTCTAATCGCATAGTTTCCTCTTCCCCAATTAAATATCGTCCCATTTTGCCTAATCCTCTCCTTCTCCATAGCTATGTAGAATGTGAGGCAGTTATGGTCACTATCACCAAAATGCTCTCCCACCACAAGATCTGATACCTGCCCCGGCTCATTTCCGAGCACCAAGTCTAGAATGGCCTCTCCCCTCATCGGCCTGTCAACATACTGCGTTAGGAAACCCTCCTGAACACACCTTACAAAAACAGCTCCATTCAAATCTTCTGCTCGAAGGAGGTTCCAATCAATATTAAGAAAGTTAAACTGTTTTACTGTTTTAAGTTTTACTGAACAAACGTTCATCTATCTCCGATTCGAAATTAACAACTGATTCAACATCCACTGCCATTTGTGGATGAGAATTCTAAAGCTTCCCCAGCTCTGCCAGGCCTGCTAAGCTTTTCCAGTAATTTCTGTTTTTGTTTCAGATTTCCAGCATCTGCAGACCTTTCAGTTTTTATTGAGTTTTGAACAGTTCCATTTCCTACTCGACTATGTGCTGATTATATAGCAATTACCACACTGCCAGATCATTGGCCAAGCTTGTCATAGATCATTTAATCAGACCCCTGTACCAACAGGTTGACAATCCCTCACCCTTTTGGCATTATCACCAATCAGTGCCTGCCTTCAGTCCAAATTTGCCCGTGTTTCATTACAAAGAGGAACATCAAAAGTCAATCCAGAATAACACACACATTCATTGTAAATCCAAATTAGTCTTCTGTGTCATAGAGTCATAGAATCCCCACAGTATAGAAACAGGCCTTTTGTCCCATCGAGCCCACACCAACCCTCCAAAGACTACCCCACCTAGATCTAAACCCCTACCCTGTCCCTGTAACACTGTACTTCCTATGGCCAATCCATCCAACCCACAAATCTTTGGACTATAACGTCTCCTGACTTTGTCCCCGCTTCAGCTCATCTGCTGCTGGATTCTCACACAAGTCTTTGTTATTTTAAAGATAACAGCGTGCTCCTAGCCTGGAGGTCCACTTCCCATCCTTAGTCTCAAGAAACAAGGTGGGTTGTTCAGATGGAGATGAGGAAACGTTTCTTCACTAAGGTCAGCCAATAGAGTTCTGTATTGAAGGTTGCAAAGCCTAGTTCACTGATTATATTCACACAAGGGATTGGCACATTTTTGGAGCAAACCTATGAAAATAACGCAGTGGAGCTTTGAGGAAAGGAAGTGTAATCAAAATTGAGCACAGTGTTTATGTTTGAAGCTGGTTGAACTCAGTGTTGACTTCTGAGGGCTGCAAAATGCCTGCGTGGAAAATGTAATGTTGTTCTTCAAGCTGGCGTTAAACTTCACTGGAACACTGCAGCAGATCTAATTGATCAGATGGGCCAATAGGCTGAGGAGGGGCACATGGAGTTTAATTTAGATAAATGTGAGATGCTGCATTTTGGAAAGGCAGATCAAGGCAGGACTTATAAAGTTAAAGATAAGGCCCTGGGGAGTGTTGATAAACAAAGAGACCTAGGGATGCAGGTTCGTAGTTCCTCAAAAATGGAGTTGCAGGTAGACAGGGTGGTGAAGAAGGTGTTTGGTATGTTTGCCTTTATTGGTCAGTGCGTTGAGTACAGGAGTTGAGAGGTCATGTTGCGGCTGTACAGGACATTGGCTGGGGCCACCATTGGAATACTGCATGCTCTCCCTCCCTATGAGAAGGATGTTGAGAAACTTGGAAGGGTTCAGAAGAGATTTACAAGGATGTTGCTAGGTTTGGAGAGTTTGAGTAATAGGGAGAGGCTGAATAGGGTTGGGGCTATTTTCCGCAGAGCGTCAGAGGCTGAGGGGTGACCTTATAAAGATTTATATGGGGTAAGGTGAATATCCAAGGTCTTTTTCCATGGGAGGGGGAGTCCAAAACTAGAGAGGCATAGGTGAAAGGTTACAGGGGGAAGATTTAAAAGGAACCTAAGGGGCAACTTTTTCATGCAGATAGCGGTGTGTGACTGGAACAAGCTGCCAGAGGAAGTGGTGGAGGCTGGTACAGTTACAACATTTAAAAGACATCTGGATGGGTATGTGAATAGGAAGGGTTTAGAGGGATATGGGACAAATGCTGGCAAATGGGACTGGATTAATTTAGGATATCTGGTTGGCATTGACGAGTTGAACTGAAGGGTCTGTTTTTGCACTAAACATCTCTATGTTTATGACTCTAATTGAAACGTTAGCACGACAGCAGGTTGTTCTAGTGGAATCGAGGCAACTGGGAGGGTGGGATCATCGCTACAGACAGAGGGAAGGTTTTCTGTAAAACACTGACTCAGTGTCTCTGATCTCACCAATGAAAACAAAACTGCAACGATGGATTGTCAGGCAGCCCTGTTTGTGGATTTTCAGTTGAAGCTCAAGGGGTTGGGGGTCTATGAAATGTGAATCTTTATGACTATTTAAATCCCTCTTGACAACTTCCAACTCATCCAACAAATGTCCCCAATAATCACCATTGGGCTACCTTGCAGCTTCACTCAGTATCTATCATAGGGAGACCTCAGGATTCATGCTGAGATAAAATAAAGTTATTGAGGGATTATTTGAAGGATCCACTAACTTCAACATTGTAGGCCAGCATGGTGGCTCAGTGGTTAGCACTGCAGCCTCATAGTGCCAGGGACCCGGGTTCAATTCCTGCCTCTGGCAACTGTCTGTGTGGAGTTTGCACATTCTCCCCGTGTCTGCGTGGGTTTCCTTCGGGTGCTCCGGTTTCCTCCCACAGTCCAAAGATGTGCAGGTTAGGTGCATCGGCCATGCTAGATTGCCCATAGTGTTCAGGGGTATGTGGGTTATAGGGAGATGGGTCTGGGTGGGATGCCCCAAGGGATGGTGTGGACTTGTTAGGCCAAAGGGCCTGTTTCCACACTGTAGGGAATCTAATCTAATCTAATTAAAACCCATTTGCTAAATACAATTTCTGAAAAAGCCTCATGTAGCCATGTGGAGTTGTTACATAGACTTTTAAATGGCAGGCACCCCACTGTGACAATGAAAGAATTTGAAATCTCTAATCTTGTCATGATGACTCTCAGATTTATATCAATAGAGAGAAATAATAAACATCAATCTTTTACATTGCTGACAGCTCCCCACAATGCCCCAAAGTGGTTTAAATGCCTTATTAGCTTGCCACTTCTTTTGAAAAAAAAAACAGGAATTGTTGGAAAAGCTCAACAGGTCTGGCAGCATCAGTGCAGAGAAATCCAAGGTAATGTTTTGGGCCCAGTGACCCTTCCTCAGCTGTTTTTGAAGCTCCCTTTGACCACACTGCTGACATTTTCTGTGACCTTGACAGTGCCGATAAATTTTTGAACTTTTAACAATCCCAAAGGTCACTTTATTTCTCTCCAAAGGCCAGTTTATCTCTCCTGCAGTGTATCTGACCTCCTCACAGGTACCTTGGGAAAGGTGCCTTAGGAGTCCAAAGGATCTGAGCAGCTTTAATATTCTCCTACCAGGTCCAAAGTGCATAAGTTTTAGTCTGGACATAACTGGAACAAAAATAAGACTGTCCTAGGATGTTAAGACATAGAAGGTGAAATCAACCATTCAGCCCATCAATTCAGTCCACCATTCAATGATGTCATGGTGATCCGATAATCCTCAACTTAACTTTCTCCCTTTTCCCCATAACCCTTGATTCTCTTACTGAGAATAAAACATCTATCTGAGCTTTGAGTATAATTAAAGACCTAATTTTAAGAAAAACTGAGCAATCTGTTTCCGAAGAACTGTTTGGTGGTGCGGGTTCTCCACCACATCTGACATGTGAAGTGAGTCAAATGGAAGAAAGTGTGATCTGTCACATTGGTTATGTACTGAGGTTCCCATGAAGGACACTCCTCCTCAACCTCACCCGTCACTCGAGGCGTGGTGAACCTTACGTAAAACAGCACCAGTAATCTCTCTCTAGTGAGAGAGCGGGTCTACAATTCTCTGGGACTACGGTAACCTTACCTTTACCTTACTAGGATATTGCTTTAGCAATGGCAGGATTGTAAAGCGATGCATTTATTCTGTTTAGCTGATAAATGTGACAATTTACTAGTCACAATGTGATCATGAGTTTCAAGAACATAATGTATCCCAATTTGAACCATTCTCTGTAGTTTCTGTATTCCAAATGCCACTTAGCTTCTGGCCATCTGTTCCATTTCTTAATTTATTCTCTGAGTTTTACTTCAGTGAATTGTCAACTTTTGTTTTCTGTTCAATTACTGTCGCATAACAATTACTTTGACTTTATTTCAATGATGTGACATTGATAAAATTGTGAATTTTCAAAGTAATTTTTCCCCTCAAGTGAAAACTTTGATTCCAAACCCTGACCCTGACCCTGACCCTGACCCTGACCCTGACCCTGACCCTGGAATTTGGCTCCTCACGTAGGACTGTAAGGATCTCAGAACAGGAGCAGGCCACTTGGGTCTTCAGCTGGTCTGTCTTATAAAGAGATAATTAATTAATTCATTAGATCATTGCATTGGCTTTAGCAGAAGGATAAATATTTGTTCTGGTTTTCACTGATGTAATTACGTTGCAGTAAGTGAAAACAATTTCACAACCAGTTCATGTGCAAAATGTCACAGTCATAGAATCGTATGACACAGGAGAAGGCCATTCTCCTGTCATTGTTGTCCTGGCTTTTGAAATAACGGCCCAATTTAATCCCACAACTCCATTCCCCATCTCCCTGCAGTTAAAATTCAGACCCACTGCCTTTTAACAGCTGTTTCAATTTATCTGTTCCATACTTTGTAGGTTCCCACTTACTCGAACAAGAAATATAATGTATTAAATGCTTGTGTGCATTAGCAAAGTTGCCAAGGTGGCTATGAATTGCATACCATATACATGCTGGGATGGACATCAAGTAATGAGCAATAAATTTGCTTGTGTTACTGTTTGATGAAGAAAACTTTCTAATTGCCATTCATTCACTCCATTGATGAGGTTACTCAGTAATTTAAAACACAGCCAAACCATGTATTGGCACATAGCTTCATTAACTGGATGTCACTGAATCTCATTGGTTTTAGATTTTCTCAGATTCATTGCACTGAATTAAAAATAAAGCATTATCTGAATCTTGTAAATTGTGAAGAGGTCACAAGGAGGTTACAAAGAGATATTGATAGCTTAATTAATTTGAAAAGGATCCAACAAATGGAGTACAAAGTGGGAGAATGCAAACTTGTCCATTTCGGTAGGAAGAATAAAAAATAAGCACATTATCTAAATAGTGAGAGGTTGCACAGCTCTGAGACACAGCAGGATCTTGGTGCCATAGAGATTTAGTTATGGAATCATACAGCATGGAAAGAGACCCTACAGTCTTTGGGATGAATCACAAAAATTCAACAACCAAAGCATCTAATGCTGAAGAAACTCTGCAGGTCTGACAGCAAATGTGGAGAGAAATCAGAGTTCACATTTTGCATCCGGTGACCCTACTTCAGAACTGACCCAGGCAATAAATGCTGGCCCCGGTAGAGTCACCGCATCTCCTTGAGTGAATTAAAGAAAATGTTTTCTCACGGCGGTCATGTATCTTTGGAGCTCTCTTCCTTGAACACCAGTGGAAGCAGAGCCTTTGTACACAGTAGAAGTAGAAGTAAACAGATTCTTGATAAACAAGGAGACGAGGGGGTTGTTGGAGTTAGAGAAAAATGGGAAGTAATTGCATCAGCCACGATCTTATTGAATGACAGGGCAGGTTTAAGATGTGATGAGAGTGTCCTGATCCTATTCCAAACATCTGTATGTGAGACAGCTGAAAGTAGTTTCATCACAAAAAGAAACTTCCAGAGTAACTCAATCCAAAGTTTACCTGAAAAAAAAATAGACACTATTTTCTAGTTGTACTGGTGTATGTGAGTGAGCCTGCTCAGAAATTAGTGCCAGGATTTGATTTAAAGCTTTCAAAACAAAGCTTTTGTGACCTTGTGCCTGAAAGAACCTGCTTAATTAGAATGCCTCCCTGAAGGCCCAGAGATTAATGCTCAGAGCTGAGCCTTCCTGTGATAATTGATTCCTCAAAAAGCAGGAGGAACCTTATGCTCCCAATGTGATGCTGTTGTAACAAAGGTGGAAGATTGTGAAAAATCAGCTTCAACTTGCAACAAATTCCAATTCTGCTTAAAATTCTGCAATTGATAGTAGGGGCTATGGCAAATTTGCTGAGATGGGTCTGAAGAAACCAATATAATTGGCTACTTCAGCTGGCTAGATGAAATGTAAATAGCTGCATTAGGTTGGAGCCTAGATTTTGCAGTCACAAATAACATGAAGGTGAATGATGCTGACTGAGTTTTCAAAAACATTGCTGCCTTTGTTCGTACAAACACTGAAAGTGTTGGAGATGCTCAGCAGGTCTGGCAGCATCTGTTAATGCTTGGAGTGCAGTATGATTTCTCTTTGGAATCACAGAGGCGTGGGATTGTGAAGGGGGTTATTGTACTGTTGTAAAGGGGCAAAGAGTAGGTGGAACCCAAGGGAAGGGTTGGAGGGTGAAGGGGGTTAGAGGTCAAAGATAAAGGCGTGATATTAGTTGGAAATGGTGTGAAGATGGGTTCTGTGTGTACTGTTAATGAGCTGTTGGATTTGAGGCTGTGTTTTTTAATACTCCAAAACAAACCTGCTGAGCAGGCTGTATATAGAACTATCCTTAATTAATCCGTGTAAATACTAGTATGTGTAGAGGGCCCACATTTACTCACTCACAGGTCCCACTGGCTGTGTCAGCAAGGGCATCCTCTCAACCTAATTTGCTGAAAGATGCTCCTGGTGACCAGGGAATCCAGAACCAGACATCGTAGTCTAAGCAATATAATGTGGGCCCATTTAGGACTAAGGTGAGCAGAAATGTCTTCACCCAGGGAGTGGAAAGCCTGTGGAATTCTCTGCCATAGAAAGTGGTTGAGACCAAAGCTTCACAGGGGTGTTAGATATGGTTCTTTGGGACAAAGGGATCCAAAAGTATAGGGAGATAGTGGAAACAGTTGGATGATCAGCCGTGATCATATTGAATGGTAAAGCAGGCTTGAAGGGCTGAATGGCCATTCCTGCTCTTAGTTTCTCTGTTTCTATTAAGAGAGCCTTCAGATACTTCAATAAACCAGCTCAAGATATTCCGGTTCTGTCGCAAACATCAATAAGAACAAATATTTCCAACGACAATTGAGACCACATGGTCTCGTCTCACATTTCATCATGTTGCAGATTGCCTACATCAGATAACACATATTATTTATATACTGTAAAACTTTGGGAAATATAAACATTGTGTTCAGGGAATTCTAAAGGATTACTATCCCATTTTGGTCAATAAATCTCGAAACAGGTGCATTTGATGTGACACAATGACTGCTAAATGTTCCAAAATCTGCCAGGTTAAAGCCAGTACTGTGGATGCTGGAAATCTGAAATAAAAACAGAAATTGATGTCCTTACTAACTAGAAATCTATCTGTAATCAACTTACCGAATGACAGAACAATAAGAGCCTAATGAGGGAGGGAATTCCACGAGATTCAACATCGTCTGAGGGAGAAGGTTCGTCCACGTCTCTGTCCTAAATAGCCTCCCCTCTATTCCAATTCATGGGACTGAGGTTCTTCCCAATCCTTCCAATACAGACTCTTGTTTATGTTTTCTTTATGAATCAGGTCCTACAAATTTCTTCAAAACATTATCCTAAAAAACTCAATTGCAAATCAGAATCGTGTGAGCTGTGCGTAACTTTCAAAATAGATAAACAGATTTAGATAAACATATTTGCAAAATTAAATCACTTTTAACAATCAATAAATACTGTCTGCAGGGATCCTTAGACCAGACATCTAATAGGAGGGGTGCCCGAGATTATTTGTGAAGCAAACAGTGTTGGTTACTGAGTGAGCCAAGATACAACTCATGGACATGGTGGTTGGAATCTTTCTGAGGCTCAAAGCCAAGACAAGGATCAATCTGAAGCAAAGAGGGGCCAGTTTGAGACACACAGGTAAAGCATTCTGCTCCATAGCTCCGGTGATGTTAACACTATGAGAGCTTGATGTACTATAGATTTCACTGCATCTATGACACCTTAAAACCACAAGATAAAGGAACAGGAGTAAGCCATTCAGTGCCTCAAGCTTGCTTCAACATTCAACAGGATCCTGGCTGATCCGACATTCCTCACATCCACTTTCCTGCCCTTTCCCTGAATCCTTGACTGATCAAGAATGTCTCTATGATAACAAGGTGTGGAGCTGGATGAACACAGCAGGCCAAGCAGCATCAGAGGAGCATGAAGGCTGACGTTTCTGGGGCTGGGGGTCTAGGCCCGAAACATCAGCTTTCCTGCTCCTCTGATGCTGCTTGGCCTGCTGTGTTCCTCCAGCTCTACACCTTGCTACCTCAGATTCTCCAGCATCTGCAGTTCCTATTATCTCTGAAGAATGTTTCTATCTCAGCTTTACTAATACTGACTCTCCTTCGACCTCGGTCAGGACATCACGTATGTAAGGGTGCTAGCCCAGGAATGGTATCTGTGTGAAGCCTGTCAGTTTACTACATTATAGATTCCTCAATAAACTATTACAAAACTTGCATTTATTTAGGAACAAAAACAGAAGTTGCTGGAAAGGCTCAACAGGTCTGGCAGCATCTGAGAAGAAAAGGTTAGAGTTAATGTTTTGGGTCTAGTGACCCTTCCTCAGAACAGGGAGGGGTCTGAGGTCGGGTCACTAGACCCAAAACATTAACTCTGACTTTTTCTTCACAAATGCTGCCAGATCTGCTGAGCTTTTCCAGCAACTTCTGTTCTTGCTCCTGATTCACAGCATCTGCAGTTCTTTTGATTTGCATTTATCGAATATTTTTCAGAATGTCACAATTCTGCTTCACTACTAACTAAGCAGTTTATTCTGAAGTGTTGAATGCACTGTTGCAATTTCAGAAAGACAGTCATAAAGCCATACAACCCAGAGATGGGCCCTTCAGCCCAGCCCATCCATGTCAACAAGGTTTCCTTATCTGAAAGAATCCCATTTATTTGCATTTTATTTTCCTTTATTCATTCATGGGATGAGGGTGTCACTGGCTAGACAGCATTTATTGCCCGGGGGCAGTTAAAAGTCAACCACATTTCTGTGGGTCTGGAGTC
Source organism: Stegostoma tigrinum (assembly GCF_030684315.1). Lineage (NCBI taxonomy): Eukaryota > Metazoa > Chordata > Chondrichthyes > Orectolobiformes > Stegostomatidae > Stegostoma > Stegostoma tigrinum. The sequence continues at coordinate 53,656,843 of NC_081376.1, read as the reverse complement.
ACATGTAGGCCAGACCAGGTAAGGATGGTAGATTTCAATTGCTAAAGGACGTTAGTGATCAGGTAGGTCTTCCTGACAATTAACAATGGATTCACCATCATCATTAGACCATTAAGTCCAGATATTTTATTGAATTCAAATTCACCATCTACTGTGGCAGGATTTGAACCTGGGTCCCCAGAACATTATCTGGATCTCTGGGTTAATGGCCCAGAGATAATGCCACAAGGTCATCATCTCCCCAGTTAGCCCATTTCCCTCTCAACATCTCCTATCCTTGTACCTGTCCAAATGTTTTTCAAATGCTGCAGTTATAACAACCTCTATCACTTCCTCTGGTAACTTCACTATACACTCACCACCCTCTGTGTGAAGATGTTTACCCTGATATCCCTTTTAAGTCTTTACCTTCTCACTTTTAACTCATATCCTCTAGTTTTGGACTCCCCTAACTTGGGGAAAAGACCTTGTCTATTCACCTCATCTGTGCCCCTCATGATTTTACACATCTCTCTAAGGGCAGCCCTTTGACTCCGACGCTCCAGGGAAGAGAGTCCCAGACTATCCAGCCTCAGTAATGACCCATTTCTGATTGTAGAGTGAATAAATATTGACTCTTTACCAAAGGGAGAAGCAGGAAAATGGAGTTCAGACCAGAATTGGATGAGCAACCAGTAGGATGAGAGGCTGAATAGGCTCCTCCCTTTCTTGCTCCAATTTTCACCATGTTACTGAAATCTGCTTGAATTTGAGCTGTTTCTCAATCTTGCTTTTATAACATAGAACATAGAATATAGAACAGTACAACACAGTACAGGCCCTTCGGCCCACGATGTTGTGCTGACCTATTATCTCACTAAAATCGAACTACCCTGAATACCCTACATTTTACCATCCTCCATGTGCCTATCCAAGAGTTGCTTAAAAGTCTCTAAAGTATCTGGCTCCACTACCACTGCCGGCAGCACATTCCACATGCCCCACCACTCTGTGTGAAGAACCTACCACTGACACCTCCCTTATACCTTCCTCCAATCACCATAAAATTATGCCCCCTCCCAATAGTCATTCCCGCCCTGGGAAAGAGTCTCTGACTATCCATTCTATCTGTGCCTCTTGTCATCTTATACACCTCTATAAAGCCACCTCTCATCCTTCTTCACTCCAATGATAAAAGCCCTAGCTCCCTCAACCTTTCCTCATAAGACCTTCCCTCCAGGCCATGCAGCATTCCTTGAGACTGCAGAAAGTCTCATGTTTAAACCTCCGATGCAGCTGAGTATAATGTAGTATTTTACAACAGAACATGAGGGAATGCTTCATTCAGATTCCTTGCAATTTGCCCTGACATGTGTCACTCAGTTCACAAATGTCTGGTTGTGGATTCAGTCAGAGAGAGCTGTACCTGACTGGAGGGCAATCATTTGAATATTTAGTAATGATCCGATCTTGGCTGTTGGCAAAATATTGGTGGCAAACCTGCCTTTCTGATATTTAGAGATAGCAGGAACTGCAGATGCTGGAGAATCTGAGAATAACAAGGTGTGGAGCTGGATGAACACAGCAGGCCAAGCAGCATCAGAGGAGCAGGAAAGCTGATGTTTCGGGCCTAGACTCTTCTTCAGAAAAATGAGGAAGGGTCTAGGCTGGAAACGTCAGCCTTGTCCTGCTGTGTTCATCCAGCTCTACCCTTTGTTACCTTTTGATATTTATGTTAGTTTAGGTTCTGTTGGTTCAGGAGACAATGTTCAGTTGGAACAGCACAACTCCTTACCGTGTGTGCACCCGCTAGAAAAAACTACCTTCTGATTTACAAAGCACTCATTTCTGAAAAATATTCACACTGATTCCATAGCCTAAGGTTGTAAATACGCTAGGGTCTGTCATCTTCCAGAATGTTTTACTCATCAAAGGTGATGAGTTAAAAATTGTTATTGTCACAGCTGAGAGTGTGACCACAGCCAGGGGCAGAGAGTTGATCTGTGTCCTCGAGACAAAGAAGCTGTTTTCAAAGCCTCAACCTGGCTGGTGTGGGTCACCCACACTGACAGAGACCTCCTTCATCAGTTATGTGCTTCATTGTAGCCCCCAGGTAAGCTGGACTCCACACCACATGGCAAATCCTGTCTCAGTTCCTCGGGCTCTTGTGATGTGCTTTGGAGTAGATGCAGCTGTCTGATTTCCTTAGTCCAGTAGCTCGAACCCTGGTGATACATCACAAAAGACAGCAGCTTTTTTAATTTCATTTGATCACAGGATGATGGTGTCACTGGCCAGGCCAGCATTTATTGCCCATCCCTAATTGCCCAGAGGGCAGTTAAGTGTTGGCCACATTGCTGTGGGTATGGAGTCACATTTAGACCAGACCAGGTAAGGATGGCAGTTTCCTTTCCTAAAGGGCATTAGTGAACCAGATGCGATAACAAGGTGTGGAGCTGGATGAACACAGCAGGCCAAGCAGCATCATAGGAGCAGGAAAGCTGACGTTTTGGGCCTAGATCCTTTTTCAGAAAAACAGATTTTTTTTCCCAACAAGCAACAATTGCTTCATAATCAGCATTAGAGTTTGAATCCAAATTGTATTCAATTTAAACTTTCCCTCCTGTCTTGCTGGGACTTGAACCCATCCCTGGAACATTAGGACCCCTGGATGACCAATCCAGCAGCATTATCACTCAGCAGCCACTCCCTTACTGGCAAGTACAGACACGGTATTTATATCCACATGTGCCGAGCACAAAGGCACTGGGGGTAACTACAACTGGGTGACAAAAACGCAGTCATTGGTGATGCTTTGGAGCAAACTGTAGGTGATATATCTGTCCAGGTCACCATGATGACCCTGCTCATGTCTGTTGTTAATGATCAAGCCAACATGGCATCCATTTATGAATCTGGGGGTGCATCTAGATTGCAGACCAGAAAGTCTTAATTCTGTTTGTAGGACCCCAAGTATGGGAAGGTCGGACTATTGCAGGGTGAAAGGAAGATGGACGCTCCTCAGGAACCTGGCTTATATTTGCATAAAGTTTTTCCTTAGGTTGTACTTCATTAGTATATCGATAAAAAAGAATAGTTTATCACTAACAAATATTCCTGCTTGATGTGTGTGTGAGCATTTTCAATCTGTACCCTTGGGAAGTCAGTCAGTGATACAAAATCTTAAAAAACATGTGCTAACAGATTCAAGATCAGCTACGGTTAGATAGACCTTAGGTTTAGGGTAAAGGTTCGGCACAACATTGTGGGCTGAAGGGCCTGTCCTGTGCTATGTTCTATGTTCCTCCCTGCAGTTATTAGACTGCCAAATGGGCCTCCCAAATCTTAAGTTTAATGCTCTCACTCTTTGTGCACCTTTTCTGCAGCCATAATATTGCATTCCTCGCTCTATTCTATTATTCTAATGCACTTTCTATGGTATGATTTGCCTGTCCCACACCCAAAACAAAGTTTTTCACTGTAATGAGGTGCACGTGACAACAATAAATCAAATCAAATCAAATGATGCACACATTGCTCATTCTGATAGACACCATCACAGGTAGAGTGGGCATTGCTGCCAGATCGTTAAACAAGTCATCAGTTCCCTACTGACCACGGGCAACTGGGAAATCCTCAATCTGTCTTTGGTGGAGTCCCGGATGGGTCTGATCCAGGCTCGGTGAGGACAATGGTGGTTTTCACAGCTGGTCGCAATGCAATATCACTTCAAGATCAGCAGACAGTAGGTTCTGTTGATGGTGTGTGCCAATGTTCATCAGCAGCTGAGGCGGCAGACCTGCTTTGCTGGCCTGATGAACATCACTGAGCCTCTGCTTGTGTAATATGGTCAAAATGCTCTGCTCATTCCATCATTTTGCACTGCCCTCTCTGTCCACTACCTGCAGCTCTCTCCACGGCACACGGCTTGTGCTGCTAAGAGCCATCGGTTCCCTCAACTGAACATCAATATAAAGGCACTCGGAGATTCAGGATCAAAATAATAGCCACATGGAAAAATGCGGATTGATTTGGAAGAGTCAGCATGGATTTTGGAAGGAAACATCCTGTCTAACTAATGCTCCCTGAAGAGGTTGATGAGGAGATGCTGATGAAATGGTTGACATGGACTCCCAGAAGGCATTTGGTAGAGTCCTGTATGACAGACTTATGAGGAAAATTATATGGCATAAGAGAAATGTGTGGTGGCTGCATGGAACAAACGCAGAAAATCCTGGAGAAACTCAGCAGGTCTGGCAGCATCTGTGGATCTGAGCATTAATGTCTCAAGCCTAGTGAAGACCCTGGTCAGGCAACTGCTCTGCCCAGGACTGTAAGAAATGACAGAAGCAAAAATAGAAGTTGCTGGTAAAGCTCAGTTGGCCTGGCAGCATCTGTGAATTAAAAATCAGAGTTAACATTTCTAGTCCAATGAGCCTTGCTCAAACTACAGAAGGATGTGCACAGTCCTGACCATCACAGAAACCAACTTCCCATCCATGAGCTTCATTTACATTTCTCACAGCCGCGGAAAGGCTGCCAACATCATCAAAGGCTTCTCCCATCCTGATAACTCTCTCTTCCAACCTCTTCTGTCAGGAAGAAGATCCAGGTTCAAGAACAGCTTTTCCCCTGCTGTTATTAGACTGCTGATTAAACCTCTCTATCTTCAAATAATGCTGATCTTGCTAATATTGATCCTGTTTTGTGCACCTTCTACACTGTTGTGACCATGTGTGCCTCACTCTGTCTAAATACCCTCTGATCTGTATGTCCATGTTTGCTATGATCTGCCTGTATTGCGCACAAAACAAAGCTTTTCATTGTACTTGGGTACATGTGACTACAATAAATCAAATCAAACCAAAAAAGACATCAGTAAAGAAGTAATGTTGGGACACTTGAAGAGTATTGAGGTGGATAAAACCCCCAGCCCTGATAGTATCTACCCCAGGTTTCTGAGAGAGGCAAGAGAGGAGATTGCTGGGGCCTTGATTAAGATCTTTGTATCCTTGCTAACCACTGGAGAGATCCCGGAGGACTGGTGAGTAGCTAATGTAGTTCCTCTGTTTAAGAAGGGAAATAGGGATAATCCAGGAAATTACAGACCAGTGAGTATCCTATCAGTGGTTAGGAAGCTATTGGAGAGAATTCTTAGGGATAAGATTTACATACATGTGGAAAAACATGGCCTAATTAGGGGTGGTCAGCATGGCTTTAAGCAGGGGCAGGTCAAGTCTCAATAATTTGATTGGATTTTTGGAGGAGCTGATAAAGGTGATCGATGAGTGTAGAGCAGTGGATGTTGTTTACATGGATTTTAGTCAACCTTTCGACAAGGTCCCTCATGGCAGGCTCATCCCGGAGATTACGCTACATAGGATATTCAGTGACTTGACCGCATAGATTTAGAATTGGCTTGTCCAAAGAAGCCAGAAGGTATTGGTGGATAGCTGTTTCTCAGGCTGGAGGTCTGTAACTAATGGTGTTCCACAGGGATCCATACTGGGACCTCTGCTGTTTGTGACATATATAAATGACTTGGATGGAAATGTAGATTCATGGGCTAATAAGTTTACAGACAATACAAAGATCAATGGAATTCTAGATAGTATAGAAGGTTATCAAAGGATATATTTAAGTTACAGATATGGGCAGAGAAATGACAGATTGAGTTTAATCCGGGTAAGAGTGAGGTGCTGTACTTTGGGAGATCAAATGTTAAGGAGAAATATACAGTTAATGGCAGGACCCTGAACAGCGTTGATGTACAGAGGAATCTTGGGGTTCAAGTCCATTGCTCCCTGAAAGTGACCACACAAGTAGATAGGGTGGTAAAGAAGGTATATGGTGAGCTTGCCTTTATTGGCCGGAGAGTTGAGTACAAGAGTCAGGATGTCATGGTGCAGCTTTATAAGATTTTGGTTAGGCCACAATTGGAGTATTGTGTTTAGTTCTGGTCGCCATATTACAAGGAAGACGTGGAGGCTTTGGAGATGGTGCAGAAGAGGTTTACCAGGATCCTGAGATAATGGGAACTGCAGATGCTGGAGATTCCAAGATAATAAAATGTGAGGCTGGATGAACACAGCAGGCCAAGCAGCATCTCAGGAGCACAAAAGCTGACGTTTCGGGCCTAGACCCTTCATCAGAGAGGGGGATGGGGGGAGGGAACTGGAATAAATAGGGAGAGAGGGGGAGGCGGACCGAAGATGGAGAGCAAAGAAGATAGGTGGAGAGGGTGTAGGTGGGGAGGTAGGGAGGGGATAGGTCAGTCCAGGGAAGACGGACAGGTCAAGGAGGTGGGATGAGGTTAGTAGGTAGCTGGGGGTGCGGCTGGGGGTGGGAGGAAGGGATGGGTGAGAGGAAGAACCAGTTAGGGAGGCAGAGACAGGTTGGACTGGTTTTGGGATGCAGTGGGTGGGGGGGAAGAGCTGGGCTGGTTGTGTGGTGCAGTGGGGGGAGGGGATGAACTGGGCTGGTTTAGGGATGCAGTGGGGGAAGGGGAGATTTTGAAACTGGTGAAGTCCACATTGATACCATATGGCTGCAGGGTTCCCAGGCGGAATATGAGTTGCTGTTCCTGCAACCTTCGGGTGGCATCATTGTGGCAGTGCAGGAGGCCCATGATGGACATGTCATCAAGAGAATGTGAGGGGGAGTGGAAATGGTTTGCGACTGGGAGGTGCAGTTGTTTGTTGCGAACTGAGCGGAGGTGTTCTGCAAAGCGGTCCCCAAGCCTCCGCTTGGAGGCTTGGGGACCGCTTTGCAGAACACCTCCGCTCAGTTCGCAACAAACAACTGCACCTCCCAGTCGCAAACCATTTCCACTCCCCCTCACATTCTCTTGATGACATGTCCATCATGGGCCTCCTGCACTGCCACAATGATGCCACCCGAAGGTTGCAGGAACAGCAACTCATATTCCGCCTGGGAACCCTGCAGCCATATGGTATCAATGTGGACTTCACCAGTTTCAAAATCTCCCCTTCCCCCACTGCATCCCTAAACCAGCCCAGTTCATCCCCTCCCTCCACTGCACCACACAACCAGCCCAGCTCTTCCCCCCCACCCACTGCATCCCAAAACCAGTCCAACCTGTCTCTGCCTCCCTAACTGGTTCTTCCTCTCACCCATCCCTTCCTCCCACCCCCAGCCGCACCCCCAGCTACCTACTAACCTCATCCCACCTCCTTGACCTGTCCGTCTTCCCTGGACTGACCTATCCCCTCCCTACCTCCCCACCTACACCCTCTTCACCTATCTTCTTTGCTCTCCATCTTCGGTCCGCCTCCCCCTCTCTCCCTATTTATTCCAGTTCCCTCCCCCCATCCCCCTCTCTGATGAAGGGTCTAGGCCCGAAACGTCAGCTTTTGTGCTCCTGAGATGCTGCTTGGCCTGCTGTGTTCATCCAGCCTCACATTTTATTACCAGGATCCTGCCTGGATTAGAGGGTGTGAGCTATAAGGAGAGGCTAGAAAAACTCGGGTTGTTTTCTCTAGAGCAGTAGAGGCTGAGGGAAGATTTGAGAGGAGCTTATAAAATTATGAAGTGCATAGATCGTGTTGACAGACAGAATATTTTTCCCCAGTGTTGAAATACTTAATACCAAGGGGCATGTATTTAAGGACAGAGGGGGAAAGTTCAAAGGAGGCTTGAGGGGCAGGTTTTTTGAACAGAGAGTGGTAGGAGTCAGGAAGGCATTGCCAGGGGTAGTGATGGAGGCAGATATGATAGGGCCATTTAAGGGACTTCTAAATACGCACATAGATAGACAAGGAATGGAGGGTTAGAGACCAATGACAGGCAGAAAGGAATTAGTTTCATTTGACATTATGTTTGGCACATCATGGGCTGTAGGGTTTGTTTTTGTGCTGCACAGTTCTATGTTCAATGTTAAAAATCAATGATTCTTCTTCAGATCTGCAGTCCCTACCCTCATTAATCACTTCATGGGGTGGACTGATAAACACTCTGCTTTTCTCGCTGCCCGGTAGGAGTTCCTCAGGAGCTTATTTCCTGACATGTCCTGCTCATGGCCTTTCTGAACTTTGAACTCCTACCAGCAGTGAAGTCACTACACTCCATGTGGTTCAGCCTCATAAACAAGTACACATTTACAAGAAAATAGTACAATGTATTTTCTGTGGTTGATCTGCAATGAAGAGTGTTCCCCAGCTGTTATGGTTCGCTCAGTTGGCTGGATGGCTGGTTTGCAGTCCACAGAGAGACGCTAACAGGGAGTGTTCAATTCCCGGACCTGGTGAGGTTGCCATGAAGGACTCCCCTTCACAACCTCTCTCCTTGCCTGAAGTGCAGTGACCATCAGGATAAACCACCAACAGTTGTCTCTTTCTAACAAGACAGCAGCCCAATCATAGAATGCCTATAGTGTTGAAGCAGGCCATTCAGCCCATTGTGTCCATATCGACTCTCTGAAGAGCATCCCACCCAGATGTAGACACCTACCCTATCCTGATAATCTGGCATTTCCTGGCTAACCCACCTAACCAGCAAATCCCTGGATACTGAGGGTATTTAGCATGGCCAATCCACCTAGAACTGTGCATCTTGGGATGTACCTCTGGTCCAGTAAGACCATGGTGACTTTACCTGAGCTTTTAATGGTTTGGATTTGTGAGGCATCTCACAGCTTTCAATCTCAAAAAGGCAGCAGAGTCTGGAATTTACTGAGTCTGGGTAGGGTCAGGTTTTAACCAGAAGTGATTAGGAAGGCAATTACCTTGCTGCTTGCAGGAGGTAGGGTCTCTTTTGAAGAGCTGGCCTCAATGTCACACCGTTAAAGATGATATGGATGTGCCGGTGTTGGACTGGGGTGGTCAAAGTGAAAAGGCACACAACACTAGTTTATAGTCTGCCAGATTTATTTCAAATGCCCCTTTGGATAAGCCCTGTGCATACACAGGATCTGCTCAGATGAGGAGGAACACGACGGACTCCGACAGATTTTGAAGTACATCGTCATAAGAACGGGGTATGATGCTTATCTCATCGATCACCAGTTCTGGCGTGCCACAGTGAAAAACTGCAGCAACCTCCTCAGAAAACAGGCAAAGATAGGAGTGATGTAGTACCTTTCATTGTCCACGACTTCCCCGGAGCACAGGGACTACACCATGTCCTTCACAGCTTCCACCACACCTCCACTTCTCACCTTCAAACAACCACCAAACCATAAACAGCCCAATGTTCACAGTAAAGTACCCAGCCTTCAGGACAACATGGACCCCAACACTATACAGCCCTGTCATGGTAACCTCTGTAAGACATTTTAGATCATCGACATGGACACTACCATCACACGTGGGAACACCACCCACCACGTACACGGCAGATACTCATGTGACTCGGCCAGTGTTGTCTAACACGCTGCAGGCAAGGATGCCCCGAGGCATGGTATATCGGTGAGGCCATGCAGTCGCTATGAATGGACACCAGGCAACAATCGCCAGACAGGAACGTCTCCTCCCAGTGGGAGAACACTTCAGTGTCAAGGACATTCGACCCCGGATCTTCGGGTAAACATCCTCCAAAATGGGCTTCAAGATCCATTACAATGCAGAATCACTGAGCAGAAACTGATAGCCAAGCTCTGTACTCATGAAAACGACCTCAACCATGATCTGAGGTTCATGTCGCATTACATATGACCCCACCCACACCATTTGTCTTTGTAAAATCTTCCTTACTGTCCTGTTTGAACACCATCACCTTGATAACTTGTAACAATCCCTCTACTTAAATTAGTCTGTACAGTTTTGGATTAGTTATTACTTTGGTTAGACCCTCAGCATGTGTCTCTTAAACCAATCATGTTATTCCAGTCGTTTAGTTTGCCTCCAGCACCATGTTATTTTAAATTTTTTGTAATTATCTCTCTGCCTCAGTTAATCAGATTATAAATCATCCCTTCGCATGGTGTTCAGGTATTGAGAGTTTACACACTGTCTAACAGTCCTGGTCACCTGCAGAGACTTATCCTCTGACACGCCACTCACACCAGCGGTATGATCTTTTGATCTCTCTGCTTATAAATTCTGGTCTGTATACTTCTCTCTCTGCACTTCATCTGACGAAGGGGCAGCACTAAAAAAGCTTGTGATTTCAAATAAACCTGTTGGACGTGTGATTTCTGACACTGCTGAAGAGTGGGGCCTAAGGTTCATGGATAGTTAATACAGCAACATTACCGCCACACCACCAGCTACAGCAACTCTTAAAGCAGAAAATGTTTGCACACAGAACAACAGGAAGCAGCAAACAACATACATTCACAATCTACAGCGTAGAACATATTCCATCTTAATTCCTTTAAGGTGTAAAACTTATAAGCAACTGTCATTAAAAAAAATCTCTGGGTGCATTGGATGCCTTTAGTGATTACTGCAAGGAGCCACTTCCCAGATGGTGTCAACAATTCATGATGGGCAGGATCGGCTGGCAGTTGTGAGGGGGGTGGGGAGTGTTGTCAGTGATGAAAAGGGCATCAGGATCTTAACTGACTGCCTTCACCCCAATTTTCAGACATGGTTGAGTCACCCCGGGAGTTCACAATAAATAAGTCAGAGTCATAGAATATTGCAGCATGGAAACAGGTCCTTCAGCCCAAACTGGTCCACGCTGACCAAGGAGCCCATTCAGCCTGTTCCAGTTGCTTGCATTTGCTCTATATTCCTATAAACACTTCCCATCCATGTATCTATCCACATGTTATTTAATTACTGTTATTGTACCTGCCTCAACCACTTTCCCTGGCAGCCCATTCCATATACACACCACTGTCTGTGTAAAGAAGTTGCCCCTCAGGACCTCCTTAAATCTTTTCCCCCCCTCACCTTTAAGCCTGTGCTGTCTTGTTTTCAATTCCCCATCCCTGGGAAAAATACCAAATGCATCCATCCTATCTATGCTCCTCATGATTTTACACACCCCTCATTCTCTGACGTTCCAAGGAATAATGTCCTATCCTGGCCGACCTGTCCCTATAACTCAGGCTGACTAGTTCTGGAAACATCTTCGTAAATCTTCTTTGAACACTTTCCAGTTTAACTAAGTCTTTCCTATAACAGGGTGACCAAAACTGTCCACATTACTCCAAGTGCAGCCTCACCAACGACTGATGCAACTGTAACATAACGTCCTAACTCCTACACTCAATGCCCTGACCAGTGAAGGCCAGCATGCTAAATGCCGCCTTCACCAACCTGTCTATCTGTGACACCACTTTCAACAAATTATGCACTCATACTCCTAGGTCCCTCTGTTCCACAGCACACCTCAGGGCCTTACCATTAACTGTACAAGTCCTACCTTGTTTTGACTTTCCAAAGTGCAGCACCTCACATGTATCTGTATTGAATTTCATTTGCCAACCCTCAGCCCACTTCCCCTTCTGGTCAAGGTCCCTCTGTAATTTTTGATAACCTTCCTCACTCTCAATGATACCTCCTAATTTTGTCTCATCCATATCTCAATCATTTATGTAAATAACAAATAACAAAAGTCCCAGCACCCCTGTGGCACACCACTAGTCACAGGCCTCCAGCTTGAGAAACAACCTTCAACTATCACCCTCTGCTTCCTATCATCGAGCCAATTTTGAGCTAACTCTTCCTGGATCCCATGTGACCTAATCTTCAATGACAAGCCTGCCATATGGGACTTGTCAAAGGCCTTACTAAAGCCTGTATGGGCAACATCTACTGCCCTGCCCTTGCCTATCCTCTTACCTCTTCAAAAATCTCCAAAAGATTTGTCAGAATGGCTCCCTGCACAGTATCCTCTCCAATAACTTGCCTACCACTGATGTCAGGCTCACTGGCCTGTAGTTCCCTGGCCTGTCTTTGCTACCTTTCTTAAACAATGGAACAACATTAGCCACCCTCCAGTCTTCTGGAACTTCACCAGTGGCTAAAGGTGAAGCAAAAATCTCTGAATGGGCCTCTGCAATTCCTTCCCTAGACTCCCACGATGTCCGAGGATGCACTTGATCAGGCCCGGTGAATTTATCCACCTTAATGCACTGTAAGGCTGCAAACACCTCCTCTCTGGTAATCTGTATGCAGTCCCAAGCATCCCCATTAAATATTGTATTAAAAACAATAAATATAAAACATAAAAATAAAACAGCAGTAAATATATAAATATGAAATATGGCATTTAATGAAAAGCTAGTGGTCTACCCAGAAACCAGATGGGACAGCAATCCAAAGCCATTACTCAACTCTCAGGCCCTGTTTTAAATCACAAACAGGGACAGTAACAGGGTTTAGATCTATCGCTCAAAACAGACTGGATGTTCCATGCATGATAAAAAGAAAGGTGCAGTTTTAAAGTGTGGCTTGTCTGCTATCTCCAAAAGGAAATATTATATCTCCATTTCCTCTTCATGTTCCTTTGACAAGTGAAAGAACTACAGGAAACACCAAGGGACAAATTCTTGGGTGGTTGGTGTCATTAGTCAGTTTTGCAGTCAGAATAAGCATCATTTTCTCTGCAGGTGAATGTTAGCGCTGATGCAGAGAAATTTTGTAAAGAAGATAGAAATTAATTCAGTGCTATTCATTTGCTGGCCCAGCCCCTAAACAAATCAGGTGTATGACGATTTTATTTATTAAACAAATGGGCTAATTCTTTGAGATGGGCAGAGATTTTTGTTATTTATGCTCCTGCGGTGTGTGGTGGAAGTACATTTGCTTTTTTAACTGTGGTATTCGATGAAGCACCAAATATTTTTGTTGAAAACAGTTCAAAAATATATTTTTTCCCAGTCTCTGAGTGAAACAAACATTTTTCAGAGACAAAAATAGAAATTGCTGGGTAAGTGCATCAGGTCTGGCAACACTTTGTGGAAAGAAGTCAGGGTTAACATTTCGGGTCGAGTGACTCTGATTTCTCTCCACTGATGCTGCCAGACGTGCTGAGATTTTCCAACAACTTCTATTTTTGTCTCCGATTTACAGCATCCATAGTACTTTTGGTTTCCACAAACACTTTTCATGTTTCCATTAGGATTGAGTATCCTCATATCCTACATCTCCTTCTTAGAGCAGGAAAACCATTACACATGACTCCAGGCCCATTCTTCTGAACTCCCATGAATATCGTCATAGTCAATTCAGTTTCTTTTCATGTGTTAGTCTTGCCATCCCAGGAATCGGTCTCATAAACCTTTCTTAAACTCCTTCCACAGCCAGAACAAAGCTGCGTGCAATACTCGGGGTAGAAATAGTATGTACTGCCGATGCTGGAGTCAGAGATAACATGGTGTGGAGCTGGAGGAACACAGCAGGTCAGGCAGCATCAGAGGAGCAGGATTCCTAAAGAAGGGTCCCAACCCGAAATGTCAGCTTTCTTGCTCCTCTAATGCTGCCTGGCCTGCTGTGTTCCTTCAGCTCCATACTGAGTTATTTCTATATCCAATACTCCAGGTGTAGCCTCACAACAGTCCTGAATAGTTGTAGCAAACCATCCTGTACTCAAATCCCCTCAGTATGAAAGCTAACATTTTCATTTGCCTTGAAAGAAAAACAGAAAGTGCTGGAGAAACTCAGCAGGTCTGGCAGCACCTGTGGAGAGAGAAACAGAGTTAATGTTTTGAGTTGTGAAAAAGGGTGACTGGATTTGAAATATTGACTCTACTTCTGACCACAGATGCTGCCAGATCTGTGAAGTTCCCCAGTAATTTCTGTTTTTGTTTCAGATCTTCAGCATGCATTTCTGAAGAAGGGCCGCGACCGGAAACGTCTGCCTTCCTGCTCCCCTGATGCTGCTTGGCCTGCTGTGCTCCTCCAACACTACACCTTGTTATCTCAGCAGCTGTGTGTTTCACTTCAGGGACTAGAGTACCCAGACACCAGAGTTTTAGTCATTGTGTATCCTGCTCCCCCACCTCCATTTCCAATCTATCACCATCGCACTGTATTTTGTTGCTGCTTCTTAACGAACTCAATAAACAATTTGAGAATTAGCGTCACGTGGTCGACTGTCTGTATGAGGGAACTGTGATCTTGAACTCCCAAAATCTAACAGTTGTTTTTCTCTTGCTGTGCATTGCCAACGTGTGCCTGATTGCATACAATACAAAGAGAAAATTCCTGAAGGTGAGCTTGGTCTATACTCTGAAACCACAGAGAGAACTAAACAGAAACCTTGGCCATACATCCTCAACATATCCTTTCCCAAAATGTAATGGGGGCACTTGGTATTTCTGCAAAGACCTTATCTGGTTTCTCAGGAAATAAATCTAGTCCCACCATTTACTGAAAACAACAACGGTATGTTTTCAGACAAATGGAATGGATGACAAAGTAAACCGAGTAAACCTGGTGAGCTGCAAGCCCAGTCATGAAATGAGAGCCACTTACCGTGTCTGGGAAATGAAAGAGTGGCAAGCTAATTGCAGCAAGGAGTTTAATGAAAACAATTTTATAAAAAATAGGACTAAGTTATTCAGATAGATCAACCAGATTAGGATTTTATTTACACAGCAGATCTGAATCGTTTGGTTTTTCATTTCTTTAACGAATGAGAGACGTGGCCAAGTGTATTTCCAAACAGGTCAATTTCTCCTTATTTTATCCAGTGTTAAGCAGAACTTTCTGGTTAAGGCAATTAATATAAACAGGAGCATCTAACATAAAAAAAGAGAATGTTTTCTCAGTGAGGAACTCAAATGGTGGTGTACTCATTTTCAGTGTAAGTATTTAGCCATCCAAAATAACATTCCAAGCCCAGCGTTCATTACTGACTGGACACATGCCACACAGTCTTATTGGAAAAGGCAGAGATACAAATATCCTTTGAAAATGTACCTGGCACCTAACCATCATTAAGATCCTCAATACAATATCGGGTTGTCCTGTAGAGGGGCCTTTTGAGGTGAGGGGGCTACTTTCAGGAAAATGTGGGCTACATGCCCTAGTCCTTAAAGCAGCTCCTCAGAGTCTGTTACTGAAAATGCACATTTTTGTAAACATTCCAGCTCCATAAGCAAATAAATATATAAATAATTCCTGGACTAGAGGTGTTTGTGGGGTTTATTTTTATTCATTTGCAGGATGAGGGGCATTGCTAGCCAGGCAGCACTCATTGTCCACCCCTAATTGCCCAGAGGACAGCTAAGAGTCAACCACATTGCTGTGGGTCCAGAGTCACATGTAGGCCAGACCAGGTAAGGATGGCAGTTTATTTCCCTGAAGGGCATTAGTGAACCAGATGGGTTTTTCCCAACAATCAGCAACAATTTCATGGTCATCACGAGACTCTTAATTCCAGAATTTTTATTGAATTCAAATTCCAACATGTACTGTGGCAGGATTTGAATTTGGGTCCCTAGGTCTCCAGCAATAATACCATTAGGCCATCTCCTTCCTTTCTTTATAGGGATGAATGCAGGGTATATGTCACAAGCTGCAGTCTCAGTATCCAGCTTTTTCTCAGGAAATGATCACAGGGAGAGCCAGCTTTTACAGATGAGCTTCAATTGCTAAAGCCAAAACTGAACAATTTAACATCTGAACCACGAAAAGAGAGATTCCTCCTGCAGTGCCACAATGATGCCACCCGAAGGTTGCAGGAACAGCAACTCATATTCCACCTGGGAACCCTGCAGCCATATGGTATCAATGTGGACTTCACCAGTTTCAAAATCTCCCCTTCCCCTACTGCATCCCTAAACCAGCCTAGTTCGTCCCCTCCCCCCACTGCACCACACAACCAGCCCAGCTCTTCCCCCACACCCACTGCATCCCAAAACCAGTCCAACCTGTCTCTGCCTCCCTAACCGGTTCTTCCTCTCACCCATCCCTTCCTCCCACCCTAAGCCGCACCCCCATCCACCTCCTAACCTCATCCCACCTCCTTGACCTGTCCGTCTTCCCTGGACTGACCTATCCCCTCCCTACCTCCCCACCTATACTCTCTCCACCTATCTTCTTTACTCTCCATCTTCAGTCCGCCTGCCCCTCTCTCCCTATTTATTCCAGTTCCCTCTCCCCATCCCCCTCTCTGATGAAGTGTCTAGGCCCGAAACGTCAGCTTTTGTGCTCCTGAGATGCTGCTTGGCCTGCTGTGTTCATCCAGCCTCACATTTTATTATCTTGGAATTCTCCAGCATCTGCAGTTCCCATTATCTCAGATAAAAAGTAGCATGTGCCATTCTAAAGAATATCAAGGTCCAACAAAATGCTCCAACAAAGTAAATATCAGAAGGAACAAAAACACCGAACATGCGGGAGCAGCTCAGCTGAGGAGAGTGAAACAGTTAATGTTTCACATCTGGCATGACTCTTCAGGACAGGAATAAATAATTAGTGGAATGGGTAAACAGTAATTCCTGAGGTTTCACTTTCAAATTCATTGCAAACAACTATTTCATGGCTTTGAAGATAGAAGTTCTGATCTTAGTATTTTGCTGTTTGAAGCGTTTTTCACACTGTATTAATCCATTCATTCCAACATTCAGATACTGGGAAGCCAGCTGATTTACTCCCCTGCAGATTTACAACTCCACCAGTGTCGACAACTGATAACATTCAGGAACACAACGCATAAAGGAATTGCTGGAAACCAATGGCAGCAGTTACAGTTCAGTAACAACACCACAACTATGCAATTGGAATAAAGGGACATGAAAAGATACAGTTTCTGAAAAGACCTTTGGCGACAGCTGCTTTATGAAGTTTATAGTGAGGAGCAGGGGAGCTCAGCTATATCGTTCAATGACAAGACTGAGTTGGTTCAGGCACAGCTGTTGGTCCAGGAAGGTGGCATTGCATTGCTCTACAATGTACAGACGACATGTTATTGCTTGGGAAAACGGTGAGGCTGGGTGAGGTGTCCTCTCAGGCCATCACTGAGCCACTTAAAAGGTTTTTTTCAAGAGAGACCTTCTATCTCTGGGGTCATTTTACCTGTGGCAGGGAGGAGGGGGGAGAGAACTACTTCCTGAAGAATGAGTTCTCTTGCAGCTTTCTCACTTGGGTAATGCGCAGGAGTAATGGTTGTAAAAGGAAATGGTTCTGAAAAAATTAATGTTGGAGAATACATTAAGGTCCGTCCAGCCCGATGATATCATAGAGTCTTGGGGAGGGAAATGAGGAGGATAGGTCTGGATGCCAAAAGGAACAGCTGGGTCTCCAAGATAACAAAGTGTGGGGCTGGATGAACACAGCAGGCCAAGCAACATCTCAGGAGCACAAAAGCTGACGTTTCGGGCCTAGACCCTTCATCAGAGAGGGGGATGGGGAGAGGGAACTGGAATAAATAGGGAGAGAGGGGGGAGGCGGAACGAAGATGGACAGAGGAGAAGATAGGTGGAGAAGAGACAGGCAAGTTAAAGGGGTGGGGATGGAGCCTGTAGTGGTGAGTGTAGGTGGGGAGGTAGGGAGGGGACGGGTCAGTCCGGGGAGGACGGACAGATCAAGGGGGCAGGATGAGGTTAGTAGGTAGGAAATAGGGGTGCAGCTTGAGGTGGGAGGAGTGGATAGATGAGAGGAAGAACAGGTTAGGGAGGCAGGGATGAGCTGGGCTGGTTTTGAGATGTATTGGGGGGAGGGGAGATTTTGAAGCTTGTGAAATCCACATTGATACCATTGGGCTGCAGGGTTCCCAGGCGGAATATGAGCTGCTGTTCCTGCAACCTTTGGGTGGCATCATTGTGGCACTGCAGGAAGCCCAGGATCGACATGTTTTCTAAGGAATGGGAAGGGGCGTTGAACTGGTTCGTGACTGGGAGGTGCAGTTGTTTATTGCGAACTGAGTGTAGATGTTCTGCAAAGCGATCCCCATGACTCCACTTGGTTTCCCTGATGTAGAGGAGGCCACACCGTGTACAGCGGATGCAGTATACCACATTGGCAGATGTGCAGGTGAGCATCTGCTTGATGTGGAAAGTCATCTTGTGGCCTGGGATGGGGTGAGGGGGGAGGTGTGGGGGCAGGTGTAGCACTTCCTGCAGTTGCAGGGGAAAGTGCCGGGTGTGGTGGGGCTGGAGGGGAGTGTGGACCGGACAAGGGAGTCCTGGAGAGAGTGGCCCCTCTGGAAAGCAGACAAGGGTGGGGAAGGAAAAATGTCTTTGGTGGTGGGGTCGGATTGCAGATGGCAGAAGGGTTGGAGGATGATGTGTTGGATCCGCAGGTTGGTGGGGTGGTACATAAGGACGAGGGGGATTCTCTTTTCGTGGTTATTGCGGGCACAGGGTGTGAGGGATGAGGTGTGGGAAATGCGGGAGACACGGTCGAGGGCGTTATTGACGACTGTGGTGGGGAGATGTTGCGGTCCTTGAAAAAACTAATTGTTCCTGGATCCTTCCATTGCAGTAAATAGTCAGTTTCAGATGTGGAGGCTTCTCTCAGTGTTTCCTTCCTGAGGGCTGAGGAGATCAAGCCTTCAGGAACTGGAACTGGTGCCTCATGAGAAGCTGTTGAGTGTAGGTGCGGGACATTCCTTTCAGCGTTAGCTCCTGTCATCAGCGTGATGACTGCACAGGAAGAGCCGCCACTATTTCTGACATCAGTTAGGCCCTTCCAGGGGTAAAGGTCAATGTTTAGGGCATGGAAGCCAAACCTAGAAACTAAGTTCAGGTTGGCCATTTTGCTCTTTGAGCCTGCTCCGTCATTCAATATGATCATGACTGACCCTGCGCCTCAACAACATGCTCCTGCTCTCTCCCCAAAGCCCTTGACTTGTGTAGCTTCTAGGAATCTATTCCTTTCTTTAAGTATATTGAGCAACTTCAGCTTCACTGCTTTTTGTGGTAGAGAATTTCACAGGATCACTAGACCCTGAGTGAAAAACAACCCTCCTGACCTCAGCCCAAAGTGGGCTACTGCATATCCTGAGGGTGTACCGCTTGTTCTGGGAAAACATCATCTTTGCACGTAATCTGCCCAGCCCTGCCAGAATTTTATACGTTTCAAAGAGATTATCTATCATTCTTTGCATTGAGTAACTCACCTCCAAACTCCCCAGAGCCCGTCCACTATCTACAAAGGCTCATGTCTTGGAATACTCGCCACTTGCATTGAATGGTGCAGCTCCAACAGGGCTGACGAAACTCACCACCACGCAGGACAAAGCAGTTTGCTTGATTGGTAACACATTCACAAACATCCACTCCATCCAACACTGGCATCTACCCGACAATGTGGAAAATTGCCAGGTATGTCTTGTACACAAAAAGCAGGACAAATCCAACCCGGCCAATTACCGCCCCATCAGTCTCCTCTCGACTATCAGTAAAGTGATGGAAGGTGTCAGTAACAGCGCTATCGAGCAGCACCTGCTCAGCAATAACCTGCTCAGTGACACCCAGCTTGGGTTCCGCCAGGGCCACTCAGCTCCTGACCTCATTACAGCCTTGGCTCAAACACGGACAAAAGAGCTGAATTCCAGAGGGTGAGGGGAGAGTGACAGCCTTTGACATCAAGACCACATTTGATCAAGTGTGGCTTAAAGAAGCTTTGCAAAACTGGAATCAATGGGTATTCAGGGCAAACTCTCTGGTGGCTGGAGTCATACTTGACACACAGGAAGATGGTTGTGGTTGTGGGAGGTCAATCATCTCACCTCCAGGACATCTCTGCAGGAAACCCTCAGGGTAGTGCCCTAGACCCAACCATCTTCAGATGCTTCATTAACAACTTTCCCTCCATCATAAGGTCAGAAGTGGAGAAGCTCGTTGATGATTGCACAATGTTCAGCACCATTCATAACACCTCAGATACTGAAGCAGTCCATGTTCACATGCAACAAGATCTGGACAATAAAGGCTGGGGCAGACAAGCAGCAAGTAAATTCACATCACACAAAAGCCAGGCAATAACCATCTCTAACAAGAGACAATATTGCCATTTTTCTTGACATTCAATGGCATTAATATCACCGAATCCCTACTATCCACGACCTGGATATTACCATTGACCAGAATCTGAACTGGACGAGTTGTATAAACACAGTGGCTACAAGAACAGGCCAGAAGCTGGGAATACTGCGGAAAGTAACTCACCTCCTGACTCCTCAAACCCTGCCCCACCATCTACAAGGCTCAAGCCAGGAGTGTGATGGAATACTCCCCATTTGCCTGGACGGGTGCAGCCCCCAACAACATTCAAGATGTTTGGCACCATCCGGAACAAAGCAGTCTGCGTGATTGGCACATAATCCAGAAGCATCGACTCCCTCCACCCTCAATGCACAGTCGTAGCAATGTGTACTTTCTATAAGTACTGAAGTAATTCACCAAAGATCCTTAGACAGTATCATTAAAGTCCACAACCACTTTCAAAGGCAGCAGATACATGGGAACATTACCATCTACAAGTTCCCTTCCAAACCCTCGCCATCCTGACTTGGAAATGTGCCACCATTCCTTCAAGTCTCTCGGTAAAAATCCTGGAATTCTCTCCCTAATGGCATTGTGAGTCAGCCCACAGCAGGTGGACTGCAGCGGTTCAAGAAGGCAGCTCACCACCACCTTCTCAAGGGGCAAATAGGGATGGGCAAGAAATGCTGGCTCAGCCAGTGATACCCACACCCATGAGGGAGCCTCAAAGAAGTCTTGGCTAAACTCAGTTGATTTGCCAATCAATCGGTATCCTATTCTCCTGGAGGGTAAATCGTTGTAATTTGGTATTTTTGCATTTGCCCTGATGAGGGTAAGATGAGAATTTTCAACAACATTTCTCTGCTCAGGAAGAGTCTGACCTTGTGCCTCACAATGCTGTGTGCCCTTTGAGCCCCTATTGTTACCTCCTGTTTCCCTACTCCTTACAAAATTAGCTTGAACCTTTTCCAATCAAATTTAGATTCAGATCTTGATCAGAAGAACTTTGCCCTGTTATTCAGAAGCAGAGCTTTAAATAGTTTAGGAGTGAGAATTTTTCCTTACTCCCAGAGACGGGAATTTAGTAAGCAATGGCTTTGTCATTCTAATCCTGCCCAAGCTCTTATGGCCCAGTAGGAGTATTGCCACCTCTGAATCAGGGGGCCCAGTGTCACCACCCACCTGTCCCAGACCCATGTCATATCTAGTGATAATGGGAACTGCAGATGCTGGAGAATCCAAGATAACAAAGTGTGGAGCTGGATGAACACAGCAGGCCAAGCAGCATCTCAGGAGCACAAAAGCTGACGTTTCGGGCCTAGACCCTTCATCAGAGACCCTCAGAGACCCGAAACGTCAGCTTTTGTGCTCCTGAGATGCTGCTTGGCCTGCTGTGTTCATCCAGCTTCACACTTTGTTATCCATGTCATATCTAACCAGGCTGATTATAAATACTTTTACTGCATGGGTGTGTCCTAGGGATGTCCTTTGCTTGGGTCAGTCGGGATGTGTCTGCTTTGGTCAATGTTCTTCCCTGTTAATTGTCAATTTGAAGGATGTATTTGGTTGTATTTCCAAGTTTTTACTCAGGCAAATGAATGAAAATATATCGAACTTCATAGATCCACCTCATCAGAGCTGGTTCACTGTGAGCCTGTTATCACCCTCACTGATTGACAGATTGTATTTGTATAACAGTGAGTACGCCTGGTGTCAGAGTGAATCATTTAGGCAGAGGGAAAACTTTCAAATTGGTCAGTTATCAAGTGGATCCCATCACTACCGATGGATATTGGACATTTCTGAAATACGCTGCATTCGATGTCAAGAATTCTTCACAAGCCAGCGGAAAAATACAAAATATTAAATGATAAAGCCGAGAAGTAGTGAATATCTCTTGACAAGTTTTAGCAGATTTGCATTTGATCAAGCCTCTTCGAAAATCAACTGCAGGCACCGATTAAGTAAATTACTTATAAATCCCTCATTTAAAAGGCTTATTGATTTGCTGAGCAAGCACATTTGTTCAGTGCAATTGGATAATAGCTTTTTGCAATAATGATCTCCCATAATAACGGGGAATGTATTCACATATCAATCAACAGTGTGGTTATGAGGCTGTGCAATGTTTAACTCTTTGCAGGCAGTGAGAAAAACAAGGTAAATATCTTGTGCTAGAGCCTGTTGTGTTCGGTTAAAGGGCCTCAAAGGGTTAATGTTGAGGAGTTCCTTGAGCAAAAACTTAGATGACGATGCCTCACAGAGTCAGGGAGGACTGAAGCTTTAGATTTTGAATGGGTACAACTGGGATCCCCCTCCTAGTTTTAGAGGCAAGACCTGACTGACCAACGTCAGCTGTACCTGACTGCTCTCATACAATGAACTACAGCTGGTTCAAGGGAAGAGCATCTTCTGTTCAGCGGCCCAGGTAGTTACCCTCTAATTCATTCGACCAAGGAGGCAGTGGAAATCAGGTCTGGGAAAGCAGTTTGTGACAGCAAACCTTGCCAGTGAACCTTTATCTGTTGATAGCTGCCATCACGAGGACAACACCATGGAGCAGCTCGACCTCCCTGTGAGTCCCGAGTCAGTAATGTATCTGCCTGCTCCCATCACCTTGGTCAATTGGTGCTACCCAATAGAGGGTCCCTCACCCAGCCACCAATCCCCCCTTTCGTTTTCCAATGGCTGTTCTTTGGTGGACATGAAGCATCAAACTGAAAAGCTGCCATGGTTCGGAAGGCTGTGGGACATTATGCTGGCTGTAATGTAATGTGTGTACCCTCCTCCATCCCGTGCCACACCATCATATCCCATTTCAACAGAAAGCTAGGTCTGTCCTCTCCGGGTGAACTGATCTGATTTGGGCTTGGGCACACGGTCTACGTTAAGATGGTGAAATTTAGCCTAAAAAGCCATTGAAAAAATTGAAAAAGTATTGCAGTGTTAATGTACCCCGAATACGCACAAAGCATTCGGCAGCTGGCTAGTAACCAAAGTGGGGTGATCTCTCAGAATCTGTTTCACAATCAGGTCACGCACAATAACATTTCTGTAAGATTCCAGCAGACAGTGAATTATCTATTGTTTCATGGACAGCCTGACTGCCTGAAGTTCATTTCACCAGAACTGTTATACAGCTACACAGCCTATGGTATTACACGGGTGCACACATGCAACGCTGTGCAGTTATACAGCAATGCAGGTACATTGTTATGCAGTGACAGCTGTGGTGTTACACAGCAATGCCACTGTTCAGCGACACAGCTATGTTACGGTGCAGCTACACTGAGGTTATAGGTGTGCTCGGTGAGCCATGGGTTTGGTTGTGAATGTTTTGTCACCCTGCTTGGTAACATCATCAATGCATCTCCGGTGAAGCGTCAGTGTTCTGCCCCGCTTCATTATTTATACGTCTTGGTTTGTTGGGCTGGTTGGCATCACCTCCAGTTCTGTCACTCAGTGGAGACTCTGGATAGGTGCTACTGTTCTGCTTTTCGTAGTTCTGTGTTGCTGCAAATGTGTTGCGGCTCATTTAAATAGTGTCCTGAAGCAGGTCCATTTGTGGGCATTGTATCAATCATTACGAAGTCTCATCTGATGATTTGGTGCCCCTCCACGCTGCCCAACACTTGGAAAAAGCACTGAGATGACAAGGGCACAAAATGTACTCGGGGTGGGGGGGCGGATTTCAATGTCCATCACCAAGAGTGGCTCGGCAGCAGTACTACTGATCGAGCTGGTCGGGTCCTGAAGGACAGAGCTGCTGGACTGGGTCTGCGGCAGGTGGTGAGGGAACCAACAAGAGGGAAAGACATACTTGACCTCATTCTTACCAATCTGCCAACTGCAGATACATCTGTCCATGACAGTATCAGTAAGAGTGACCATTGCACAGTCCTTGTGGAGACGAAGTCCCGCCTTCACATTGAGGCCAACCTCCATCGTGTTGTGTGGCTCTATCACCGTTCTCAATGGGACAGACTTCACACAGATTGGGCAACTCAAGACCAGGCATCCACAAGGCGCTGTGGGCCGTCAACAGCAGCAGAATTGTACTCCAGCACAATCTGTAAGCTCATGGCCCGGCATATGCCCCACTCAACCATTACCATTCGGCCAGGGGATTAACCCTGGTTCAATGGACAGTGTAGGAGGTCATGTCAGGAGTAGCACCAGGCTGGCCTGAAGATGAGGTATCAACCCGGTGAAGCTACCAAACAGGACTACTTACACACCAAACAGCAAAAGCAGCAAGTGATAGACAGAGCTAATCAATCCCACAAACAACTGTCCGTTGTTTGTGGGATCGATTAAGCTCTGGAGTCCTGCCACATCCAGTTGTGAATGGTGGTGGTCAATTAAACGCCTCACTGGAGGAGGAGGCTCCACAAATATCTCCATCCTCAGTGATGGAACGGCCCAGCGCATCAGGGCAAAAGATAAGGCTGAAGCTTTCACAGCATTCTTCAGCCAGAGTGCCAAGTGAATGATCCATCTCAGCCTCCTCCAGTGGTCCCTGGCATGACAGCCAATTCAGTTCACTCCACGTGATATCAAGAAACAGTTGGAGACACTGGATACTGCAAAGGCTATGGGCCCTGACAACATTCCAGCAATAGGACTGGAATGGTAATGGTTGAGTGGGGCATATGCTGGGCCATGAGGTTACAGGTTGTGCTGGAGTACAATTCTGCTGCTGTTGATGGCCCACAGCGCCTTGTGGATGCCTGGTCTTGGGTTGCCCAATCTGTGTGAAGTCTGTCCCATTGAGCACAGTGATAGAGCCACACAACACGATGGAGGTTGGCCTCAATGTGAAGGCGAGACTTCGTCTCCACAAGGACTGTGCAATGGTCACTCTTACTGATACTGTCAAGGACAGATGTATAGTTGGCAGATTAGTAAGAATGGGGTCAAGTATGTCTTTCCCTCTTGTTGGTTCCCTCACCACCTGCCACAGGCCCACTCCCTCCCCCCACTGACGCTCAGTAGCTGCAGTGTGTACTATCTACAAGATGCACTGCAGAAATTTACTAAAGATCCTCAGGCAGCACCTTCCAAACCCACGACCACTTCCATCTAGAAGGACCAGGGCAGCAGATACATGGGAACACCACCCCCTGCAAGCTCCCCTCCAAACCACTCACCATCCTGACTTGGAAATATATCCCCGTTCCTTCACTGTCACTGGGTTACAATCCTGGAATTCCCTTCCTGAGGGCATTATGGGTTAACCTACAGCACATGGACTTCAGCGATTCATGAAGACAGCTCACACCCTCCCTCTCGGACTGACAATATCCATAGCTCCAGCCAGTGAACCCCATGCCCCGCGAATCAATGAGAAAAGAACTAGCTGCCAGGCGCTTTACCCATTAGTTAAATAGTTGCATCATTGCTTTTGAATCTCTTTCATTTGATTGGAATAATCCATGTTGTGGCCAGGAATTTAAGTCAGCATGGATTCTGTCATCTTGTGCACGCTTGGCATTCTGTCAATGGATGATAAAATTCTCTGTGGTGCACTGAGCCTAAACTGACAGAAGCCTTATCCATTTTGACAATTTCTAACGTCTATTGCACTGATTTGTCGATGCCAGAATTTCACCAGAGTGCAATTGCACCATCTTTTCTCCCAGGATAATTTTGACTAAGCCACTTACTGATTTAATGTTGGAAAGTCACTCCATCTGAATATCCCTAATTGTGTGCCTGCTGGGCTCACACATTCATTTATATAGCAGCAACCCCATGTGGGTTTGCTGTTGTAATGTGCTCATCTATGCCCAAACATTTAGATGCAAGGTGACCCATAGTGAGCTGATGTCAACATTGCAGAGCTTTTAGGAATTTGATATCAAATTTCTTTACCGTTTTTATGATAAACAATCTTCCTAAGTTCTGTTCTATATTTAAAGTGCAATCAGTCTCCGTGTATCAACATTCATTTCAAAAACGCATTATCTCTCCATGGGACTTTCTTTTTAAACAGGTTGATACACCCAGAAGATAATCATTATTAATTCAGAACATCTCCAGGGATGGATTCAGGAATTTCAGGAATACAAGGAACATAATGGGCAGCACGGTGGCTCAGTGGTTAGCACTGCAACCTCACAGCACCAGGGACCCAGGTTCAATCCTACCCTCGGCTGACTGTCTGTGTGGAGTTTGCACATTCTCTCCGTGTCTGCGTGTGTTTCCTCCTGCAGTCAAAAGATGTGCAGGCTAGGTGGATTGTCCATGCTAAATTGCCCGTGGTGTTCAGAAAAGCATAGATCAGGTGGGATATAGGGGATGCTCTGAGGGATGGTATGGACTTGTGCCAAATGGCCTGTTTCCACACTGTAGGGATTCTATTCTATGAGATAATGTCACACCTACATAGAGTCTCAAAAACATCAAACAGAAAGACATTAAAGGAAACAATATCAAGAAGCTGTGATAATCGGAACTGCAGATGCTGGAGAATCCAAGATAATAAAATGTGAGGCTGGATGAACACAGCAGGCCCAGCAGCATCTCAGGAGCACAGGGCTCTCTGATGAAGAATCTAGGCCTGAAACGTCAGCTTTTGTGCTCCTGAGATGCTGCTGGGCCTGCTGCGTTAATCCAGCCTCACATTTTATTATCTAATATCAAGAAGCTAACTACCCAAGCCCTCAAGCCATTGAAGCACAGGAGACTCATGTTTGTGCTTTATCCTCCCAGTAATGCACTAAAACAATGGGTTTAAATCCAATTTTAATCTGGTCTGTGTGTGTTAGTGATCTTGTATGCTGACTGGTGTGCTGTAAAGGAAAAGTCACTGAACTCCTCGACAATGCACGTAAGGAGAGAGTAATAATTCTTTAACTCAAAGTGCCGTCAGTAACATTTCATTCAAGACAAAAAAATCTACTCCTACAAAAACAAAATCACTCAAAATCAGCTGCTCAACTACCAATGTCAATGCCCCAATAATATCCATGGCTGCAGTGTTTTCCTACCCACTCTTCACAAACAATTCAGACTCTGTTTGCATTAACTCATCTTTTAATCGGAAATGTTTCTTAATCCTAATCCATGTGTATATGTGAGATAGCAGGAACTACAGATGCGGAGAATCTGAGATTTCAAGGTGCAGGCCTGGATGAACACAGCAGGCCAGCCGGCTCTATACCTTGTCATCTAATGTGTATATATGTGTGTTGAGTTATAATTTAATTGCCCTCTTAGAGACTCATAAATTCACTTTTCCGATAACTGAAGGAAGCCTCGTTTCTTCTAAAAACAGATTAATTTAGTCTGAAAGGAAGGTATTCACAAGGAAAGGTATATATTTGATTTAAAATGAACCTAGTTCAGTCAAACGGAAGGAGTACAGAAAGAAAAGGAGCCAGTTGATCCTTCCCCAGCTGGGAACTTCACTGTTTTGGAGTATTCTGTCTGCAACCATAATAAAATGGGGAGCTGCACCCAGCTCAAATACATCCACAGAACATTGCAGACAAGTTTGCTAGTTAGCCCCTCTATTGTTTAATCAGATCGTCATTGATCTGCACCTCAGCTCCATTGTGCTCCTTTATTGTATATTCCTGGATATTGTCACCTAAAACAAAAATCAATCTCAAACTGTAGGGAATCTAATCTAATCTAATCTTAAACATTTTAATTGGTCCAACAATCACAACTTTTTGGAAGGAAAAGTTCCAGACAGTCTTCATTCTTTTTTGTAAAAAACACACACACATCGATTTCACTCGGCATCTCACATTTGAACTTTATGCCCCATTACCCTAGATTCTTTGACCAGAGGACACATTTTCTTCAAATCTATCCAATCAATGGCTTCTGCACTTTAAGGGAGTTCAACTCCCACATCAGCATGGATTACAATGAAGGGCTTTTCTTCTCAACATCTCCCCTTGCCTGAGGCTTGGTGACCCTCAGGTTAAGCCATTACCTCTCATCGCTCTGTAATGAGATAGCAGGACTTTGGCTACCTAACCTTTCACATTTTAAGCATTTAATTGAGACCACCCTTCGAATCACTTAAATACATGACAACACAAGTCAGGTTCACGCCCTCACATTTTCACAATCTCAGTTGTAGCATCATTCTGACACTAAAGCCAGTCGGCCCATCTGGAGATGTACTGCCCAAACTCGGTGCTATCTTTCAGCAGGGATTTGACCAAAACCATATACTGTTGAAGTGTGATTTTCTCCCTTTATTCTTCCTGTCCCCTGCAATTAGTATCTCAACCATTTCCTTTCTCCCCATTCTTACTTTCTTCTGTCTCTGTATTTAATGGATGAATCTTTCTTTTTGCTAAACTCTTCGGTTTTGCATAGTTGTAAAAAGTTATTGCAAAGTGTTTGTTTTATATTTCTTATTTGCTTAATGCCATATTCAATTTTCTTCCTCCTTTTCACCTTTTAGTCATTCTTGGCAAATTTTAAAAATGCCCTAGTCCTCAGGAATACTACTTTCTCAGCAACAAAATAAACTTTGTTAAATCTAATACTATCCCTAACTTATTGAGTTACTTACGTTCATACCAGTTCCCCAGTGGGTGCTTCTTCCTGAAGGGAATGTATATTCACTCAGAATAATGTAATATTCATTTCAATACACTCCAGATCCTGTTTCTGAAGTTAGTTCAGCTGTTTTACCCCTCAGACCTCTGAAGTTGGTTTTGTTTAAATTAAAGACCCATGTTTTGGGCTTAATTACATTCATCTTAAATGCAGTATGAAATTCTATCAAATATGATTACTCCTCCCCAGAGGAACTTCTACTCTGTGGGATTATTATAAATCCTGTCTCATTGACAATGCTAGGTCCAAAACAGCCTGTTTACTAATTGCTTCTACAATGTATTGTTCCCCAAAAAACTGCCTCAATTGCATTTCATAAACTCAACCACTGAGCAACTCGTTTTAAGTGGGCTTGCCCATATCGTATGATCACACTGTCCTTATCAAAGTCATCCTCTGATTTCTTGATTTATGCTCTGTCCAGCACAATGATTACTTTGAGGAAACTGCTCTCGCCAGTGAGTTTCACCCTTTGGAGCACTGAGCCTTCTCTCACACTGATTCTACATTTAGATTTTCTGGGATAACATCTTTGCTCATTACTTTATTCCGTTTTGTCAGGCTAACCCACCTGTCTCTGCATTTGGCTGGTCATGTTTACAAATCGAATATTTCAGATCATTTATTTCCCAACCTTGCCCATGAAAGCATATCTCAGTAATCACTACTAGATAAAACCCATTTATCTTTGTCAGTGTCATTCGTTCCTATATCTCATTATGAATGTGCTAGCTTTCAGATACAGAGCACTTAATTTTCCCTGTGGGCTTGTTTCTAGTGCTCCAATTACCTTTACTAAGTTCTGTCATGTTTGTTCTGGCCAATGAGTGAAAATAGGTACAACGTGGCTGCTTTGTAAACCCTATTTGAATAGTGTGACTACCCCTCTAAAAGCCCCATGGGTGAATCTACACTCTATGGACAGCAGCAAGATCTAGAAGACAGCTCAACATCACCTGCTTAAGGGCAATTAGGGATGACCAAGGGATGTTATCCCACACAGAGACACGCATCTTCAATGAGTGAAATTAAAAATGCTTCTGAGGAGGCCCTGACTGTTTTTATTCATCCTAAATAACCATTACATATTATTTTGGAGGTCAGCTCAACCAAAACTTGGGGATTCAATGAGGAGAGAGTGGCAGTCTTTGACATCAATGCAGCATTTGACTGGACATAGCATCAGGGAGTTGATCACTATATGATCTCCTCCTCATTAGTGAAACCGATCCCAGACTGGATGATCACTTTGCGGAATGCCTCTGCTCTGTCTGCTGCATTGATTCTAGTTGTTTGAAACTTTTCAATGCACCACCTTGCCCCCACGCAAACATTTCTGTCCGGCCCAGCGACAATGTTCTAGTGAAGCACAACACAAGCTCAAGGAACAGCATCTCATTTTTTGTTCAGGCCCTTTCAGCATTTAAAACTCACCATTGAGTTCAACTCCTATGGAGCATTGTCTTGGATCACAGACCGTATCCAAATGGTTCTTTTCAGATTTGGTTAAATGTAGTTAAGAGAATGCTCGACAACAGCAATTTACTTAAACATGAACATTCATTGAGTAACAGTAAAAGACAAAAATGCAATATTTATTAAGTAAGTAAAAAGAATACAGAAGAGAGGAATAAAGCAACAAGCCTCATGCCCTTCTGCCCATCAGGGACCCCTTGATCGACACCTTGTTTGGAGGCTGAGGTTTTTCCTGGCACCGGTCATGGTCCCGGTCCAAGGTGAAGACCAGGAACTAGGAACAAAACTCTCTCTTTTATACAGTGTAACAAAGAGCCAGGCATAGAAAAACAACTACAGAAAAACACATTGATTGTGCTGTCTTTGGCAGGTGCAGGAATGTTCACAGGACTCAGTCAAGGTCATGCAGCTGTTGAATATCAACAATAGTTTTAACCCTTCAGCCCATCCTAAAGAAGATTAAAACCACAATGAAAATAACTAGCATCAACACAAACAATACAACAACAGGTTGAATTATCAAATTAATGATTACAGGGGCCTTTGGAGACAAACCCTGAAATATATACCCCATCCCAGACGTACAGACAAGACTGTGAAAGAACCAGCAAGTCATGCCACCTGACTGAGATGAGCAGAATATCGGCCGCATTTTCTTTTCGGTCAATCAATCTACATAAACTGCTCTAAAATTCAGTACATTCCAGATTCAGGTTCCTTAATTTTTTTTTACCCTCCAGTTCCATATCTGCAGATCACACAACAACAATAAAATAGTGTCATACATGGACTCAAAATTTCTCCAGCTCTCCTCACCTGTATCTGTCTTGAGAATATTTCTTCAATATGATTCCTCCCTTGACAACTTTATGAGTGATTGTATCATTGAGTGGTAACTCCCTCCAGATGCAGGTATTCCTTTGAGCTACAATATATTTGGTACCAGACAATGCAGCTGTAATGTTCATTAGACTTTACCTTCAACATACACTTCCCGCCTTTTACTTTTCCCCCAGGGTTCCCTTACCACAGACTGCGACATCACCTGAGACTTAGCTCAGCCTTCTTTCACATACAGTAACTGTTGCAGCATATTACAATTCCAAATACTGGTTTAAACACTGCAGGGCGTGCTCCATACAAGTGCCCAAGGTGGGGTATCTGTATGCTATCCTTTCACTCAGTTCACCAATTACTCCTGCCAGAATCCATATTCTTTCATTTCTGTCACTTTTTGTCATAATAACCAATCGCACTTTTTATTTTGATTGTAATTCTTTTTACATCCCTTTCACTAATACTACTTTCGTTGTTTTAAAGGCAATTTCTCAACACATTATTATGATTTTTTTCTTCTGCCATCAGTCTCCACCCTTAATTACTTTCTCTTATCCAATGTTGCAAAGTAACTATAGCCACCATATCTAATTCCAGAGATCTGTGGTGATTGGTAGTCAATGGAACATAATTTTATAATATTTTAAAACAGAAGTCAAACATTTCTGTTTGATTCAGGCACAATTTCTTTTGTTCTTTCTCTAAGATGGCCTACTTTTTTTTTAAAGTTACTCGATGACTGATTCTAGATATTTGATATACCTGTATGTAAATTTGTCCAAATTCAATATTCTATTTACTCCCTATAAGTCACTAACCATTTTCCTGTATTGACACCATTGAGACTGTGTGCATGTTATCATTTCCCAGAATCTCTTTAAATTTTCAGCTAATTCTTCCATTTAAATGCCTTAGGATACAATGCCATGTGAATCTTTGTGTCAGTTTTGTCATGATATACTTAAGAATATGCAGACTCAGTGGTTTCAAGATTCCTGACGCTCTCTCCAATTGATATTTCCACTGAACTTCCCCAACACTGAAATATGTTATTGGTGAATGGCTTGATGGGTTGAGGGTGCCCTATCCATCACTGTATTGTGACGCCGAAATTCTGCAAAAGGGTTCAACCTTCAGTGTCTTCAATTTCTAAAAAAAAAACAAGGTCCAAGCATTCCACATCAAGCAGAATGGGTTAATTAGTATTAATATAGAACAGATTAAAAAAACCGGGGGTGGGGCACAAACTCCTGCACGTAATTACATCATCCACCTCTTCTTCTCCTTCAAGGAAGGAAAAGTCCATGCCTTTCCTAAACTCCTCGCCTACAAAGAGTTGCATTTTCAACATTCCAATGGCTTTTTCGCTTGGATATTAACAATGAGTCAACCTTATCATCAGGAATTAAAGATGTGCTCGTTTGTCAAACAGTATTTGGAAGTTCACTTTGGCCAGAAAGTGAAATTTCAAACACGTAAATTTCTGGAAGTAAAATTTACCCAAGTCCAAATGCAACAAGGACCCAATTCCAAAAGGTAAATTTTTACCAAGATGAGAAACCAAATTTTTGAATCAACATTTTGCAGATTTTTGCTTTACATGATCGACGTTGATCTCTGAAAAAGGTATTACATTAACCATACATGCTCCACACCGATACAGGCACACAACGCACTTTCAAATCACCATACATTCCCAAACTGCAAACTAAAACTTCAAAGTATCACCAGATCTCAAACTCTAGGGAACAAAAAGACACAAATTGTACAAGACAACATGTAGCAATCAACAAACAAAGGCCCATTCAAACCAGATCACAATGAGTTAACACTTCTACAAG